>NC_048301.1:42909651-42969027 GCF_013100865.1 Trachemys scripta elegans
AACCCGCGGAATGCCGTGCCGCACTCCCCCCCGCCGCCCCTTACCAGGTGCCGCCCCAAGCATGTGCTTGGGTGCCTGGTGCCAGCCTTGTGAGGCATAGCAAATGTCAAGACCATCCAAGTCCCCGGTTGGCCAGTTGCCTCTTAAGAGCCCTTAAAATTCTCATCTTTTAAACAGCAAGTGACTCAAACGTACAGAGCTGCTGCTCTGCTATAATGCAAATAGCCAAAAGGAGCCGTTCATGGGTTGCAGGCCCTTAGCTGTTGTTAACTCATTTGGAGTCTCCTGGTGAACAAAGTGACTTATGAGGCTTAGTACGCTGCTAGGGGGTGTGTTGTGCGGCACCTCAAGTGGTGTGGTGTTTTGTTATGTTTTTTTAAATTAACAGTAGTCCACTTAACTCATTTGGTTTTTATTACATTTAATTTTACCATCTGGTCAAATTTTGCTTTTACCTTTCTTCGCTGCTAAATGAAATGTTAGGTGTTGATATATTGTTGTTGGCACCGACTGGATTTATTATGGATTTGATAAATCCCAGTTCATTAAGTGTTGCACTACATGCTGTTGCAGCCTTTGTGCTGGACACAGTGTATTGCAATGGCTTCTACATTCATTGCAAACAAATTGGTCCCTGTCATTTGTTTACCCTTGTATTATCTTTCTGCCTTTGTGTGCATGCTTCACTGGATTCACTTTCATCCTTTCGCTGCTTATTAACGTTTTCATTGAGAAGCACAGCTCTCACTAGCCTCACAAATACCTACTGTTCTTTGGAAAGTCAAGTCCGCCTCTCACAATCTCCTTGCTTTGACCTGTTCATCAGTTATACCACTCTGATTAGCACATCTGTTAACGAGGTTTTCATGGCTTAGCTGAGCTTTATTAGGTAGGTAGGCTTGTACTATAAGGCTCAATTATTTCATCTGGCTATTGGTTTTTTTGTAAAGAAAAGGTGCCTATGCCAAGTGATCTTCTTCTGTGGGTCACAGTATTGTGGATATGTTTGAATTATTTTTGTGTGGCAGTTTGCAGTCTCCTCCATGCTACCACTGGACTGGATTGCAAGTCCTCAATGCTTTTAGACTTGCCCCGGGCACCCTTGTGTTTCACTCTCTCAGATTTCTGAGCAATACCACTTGCTTCCAAGAAATTTTGGAAGTGCTACAGCCTTCTCCAGCAGGTCTCTGCCAGCTTCCCTCCCAGGCTGGGGAATTAAAGTGGCTTCAGTTACACACACACACACACACACACACTCTCTCTCTCTCTATATATATATAATCGATCGATATATAGATATACATTTTTTTTTTCTAAAAATGCAGTCATCTTCAGATGCAGGGTGATTAGAGCTGGTTGGGAACCTGAATTTCTATTTGGCAAGAAATTCCAACATTTTTTAAACAAAATTAGTTCAAAATCAGTATGAGAAGCTGCAATGTCCCACAAAACACCTTCCAAAACCTTGGTTATTTGGAACCATTAAAACATTTCATGTTAATTTTATTATATTGAATATTAAGTTAATTTTAGTCAAAACTAATCAAAATGATACAGTTGAAACAAGGTTTTGAAGGGAAGAAGTTTAAAACATTTGTCAAAATAGACAGGTTCCCACAAAATATTTAGTCAAAACTACCTTTTTTTGATAGAAAACTTCCATCAAATTTGCTGACTGGTTCTACTTGTAATAAAGGTCCAGGTGTAGTAGAAAAAGCATGAGGTCTATTTTGTGGCCCCAATCACACAACATGAGGTAGGGTTCCAAAAAGTTGAAGGCCCTGCTGCTGACTCCAAGGGCTACAGCCACAGATGTGGCTCAGAAACAAGCAACTAGCTCTGAAAAAACTGAAACAGAACTGGAGCAAGAGAACACAACCCCACTGCCTTGATTAATGGGAAGAAGCGCTAATTATAGCTTGCAAATAAACAACAAAGTAAGTCTGGATGAGAGGCGTTTGAGTGTCAGGACTAGCGGAAGGAACAGGACCTCTCACACAGTCTGTGGTAGAATCCCAGCTTCTGTATTTGGATTTGAGTGACCCCAATTAAGCAGAACGATGCTTTAGGGCTGTTTCTAGAGTGACTTGTAATGTTCACTAAGGAGAACATAGGCTTTGTGTTTTTCACCAGTGGACGTTGGAGACAAAGACTGCATCATAGCCAGGCTTTGACAAGTGGGAAGTTTTCTGCATCATCCAGTTTCTCAATCAGCTGCTCATCAACTGCTCTGATGAGAGGTGGGGTTGGGGCAAAGGCAACCCTGCTCTTGCCAGCCCGAAGGCAGGAGCACCTGTAGCACAGAAGCACTGGTCACATGTCTCGAAAAGGTTCTCCTGCCTTCCCATAGCCATCTCTTAGGTCTTCCAATCACCTTTATCAATTGAGTTTCCCCCCTTGCCAGCCTCTGTTTGCTGATCTTCTCTGAGCTTCCCTGCTGATCTGTCTGAAATCATCAGTTCTGCTATCAAGAGGAGACCTGAACTGTGCAGTGTGCTCCATGTTCAGGGACCCTAATGCGAGCTGTGGGTACTCAACACTTCTGATGATCACCTCACTTATTTATGTCTAAATAGGCATGTAGATGCCTAATGGCAGTAGTCACACGGAAAATGTTGGCCCAGTCATTGACCCCTGCTAGAGGCAGGATCCAGCACTGGATAGGCCAGTGCTCTGACAAATCTTGTGTTCTGCAAGCCTCTCCTCCTGGCATGTGGTGAACCCGGTGCCATGTGCTGCATAGAAGGCTCTTATCTCTCAGTCCCTGCACCGAGTCTGGCTAGTTTCTGAGTAGCATGACAAACGTGGATGAATGTGAATTAAGTGCGTCAGTGATTGAGAACAGCCCCTAAATCAGACCCAGGCAGGAGGGCTCCTCTGTGTGGGTTTTACAGTCCTCCAGCTTCTGCATTTTAATCTCCTTTTACTATTTTCATTTCCTGCTTTGCTGGGGTTTGTGTTTTTAAGTACCAGGCTGTGAGGGATTTCAGGTGACACTTGAACTAAATCTTATTCCACACATGTGAAGGGAGAGATTTATTGGCCCAGGGTTGACAGCAAAGTGAGGAGCAGCTGGGCCTGTTTGAAATTCATCTCTCTCCCGTCAGCTCAATGAGAGTTCAGTGTGACAGGGATACATCACAGGTTATGTTTTTCCCCCCAATTAGACTCCACTCAGCCACAAACTACCTCAATAAATAAAAAGTGCCCACAACTGATCATTACTGCCAGGAGTACTCCTCTGTCCACGTCCCTCCAGGCTGGCCGGGCAATAAAACATCATCTCGTTACAGCAGACCAAGAAGAAGACAAACTGGGCCTGAGCTGGCAGGGGGAGAATGCAGGTTTGTCACATTGAAACCAAGTTGGAGAGTCTGATATTGGGCTGGGGATTGGAAACAATGACCAGAGATGAGGATGGGGATTCGAAACCAGAGGGATGTGAACTGGGAACAAAAACTGACACTGGATGGAATTTAGACTGGAATTTAGGATGGGAAATGGAAACAGAAACCAACCGCAGAGAGGGGAAAAGGAAACGAGGCCTAGGAAGCAGACACCAAGGGCAGAGGGAGTCCTGGAGAGCTGAGATTCTGTATCTGGAGGCAAGTATCAGAGGGGTAGCCGTGTTAGTCTGAATCTGTAAAAAGCAACAGAGGGTCCTGTGGCACCTTTGAGACTAACAGAAGTATTGGGAGCATAAGCTTTCGTGGGTAAGAACCTCACTTCTTCAGATGCAAGCCTGCTTGCATCTGAAGAAGTGAGGTTCTTACCCACGAAAGCTTATGCTCCCAATACTTCTGTTAGTCTCAAAGGTGCCACAGGACCCTCTGTTGCTTGTATCTGGAGGATTCATGCTTTATGGGGGTGAGTTGCCGCAAACCCCAGACAGTGTCATCTCCAGCAATGGGGGGATGAGCGTAAAGAGCTGCACAGTCCTCAGCAGCCTGGCATGGCAAGCTGATAAGGCTGGCTGGGAAAAGCAGAGGGGATGGGTCTGTTGCTACTGCTGGAGCCCTCGCCCAACCTTCAGACCCCAACCATGGCTCCAGAATTGTAGGTTCACAAAGTGTTAACGCTGGGATCCAGGCCAAATTCCATTCTGGGCTAATTCCATTCTGCTCCCTCAACTCCCCCTACAGTTTCTACTGAATACACTATTCCTCTTCACTTCCTGTCCTCAGATGTCCTGCAGTGTTGCTGCAGGGATGCCAGCCAGCTGGTGTGTTCTGCAGCCCAGGAAGACAAGCCCTTTATCGATTATGCACAAAGTCTGTGAAGCACTTTGCGATCCCTCTTGGAAATAAGTAAGATGAATTGAAAGTGATACTTGTCGCTGTCACCATCCTTTAGTACCTCGTGGGAGTAAGTGAGATCTGGTGCTATAAATCCCATAAATGGGCTATTAATATTGATAGAAAAAAACCTCTACAGGGAGAGAGGAAAAGTAGAAGAGGTAGAAAGAAGGCCGTGTGTCAAAGCCAATGAGTCATAATGTGATAACGCAGGGGAATTGGAGGCAAAGATACAAGGAACGTACAGTAAAGGATGAGCGACCTTGGGCATTAGCTTCACATCTCCCCGTTCCCACGAGTGAGAGAACTTCCTGGATCAACTTTCAAGCAGCTCCATACTGCAGGGAACAATAGTCATGGGGGCTTTTAACAGTCCAGGCATCTGGATGAGTGACAGATAGAAATCAACAAGGATTATCAAAGTTGTTCTTGCGGCAAGACCAGTCCTATGATCCAGAAAGCCTTTTCCTGGAGTCTGCGTTCTGGATCTGCTCCTTGCTGAAAGGGAGGGATCAGGTGAGCATAGGGAACCAGTGACCAGTGTATCCAGAGACCATGTGCTACTTGAGTTGGGCATGTGGAAGGGATTGGTCATTGTATACAGCAGTACAACAGCATTAGATTCCAGGAAGGCAGATGTTGGCACTAAAAAATCTAGTAAGGTCCAAAAGGAGGCCCTTACAATCCACCAGTGTGGGAGAAGGTGGCTGTGGAATCCTAGCTACAGGTCTTCTGGAAAAGAGGAATGAGAGGAACCAGGAGCAGCCAATGTGGCTGGCCTAGGGTTGGCTCAAGGATCTGGAACCAGTACTGGCACTGGAGAAGGGGCTGTCACTCACATGGGAACCCTCCAAATCAGGGAAAGCTGCAGAGAGAAGATCAGAAAAGCAGAAGTAGTTAATGTTGTCAGAGCGGCCCAGGGTGTATGAAGGATTTTTATAAATCTATTGGGGGGAAATACTTAGGGGGAATAAAGACCATGGGAGGGGGGTGTTTAACAGGGACTCAAACAGGGCATCTTAGCCATTCTTCAACAAAAGAAATAAAAACGGTGAGGGAGGGAGATTGTAACATAGCTACTGATGAAGAGCAGGGGAGAGAACAGCCATGTGTGAGCAAGATTTTTTAGGGGTTTGTGAGATGTCTTCTTATAGGAGGGGGTTCCTTAGAGGGCTGTAAAGAGGAGAGGTTTATGCATGATTCCAGGAAGTGGGTCCTGCTTCGAATGGGCTTGAGCCCACAGCTTGGAGTGCTAATGCATAGGTAGAAGCAGAGCCTGTTGGGAAGCGTGGGCCCTGTTGGGAAGCGTGGGCCCTGGTGGTGGCTATCTCATAAGCACAGGCCAGACCAGGCTGCCTTATATCTATCAGTGGACAGCCCTAACCCCTGTGCAGTTCTATCTGGGAGGCTCTCTGGGGGGGCCAGTGAGCCATTATTCATCACCATTGTCTGACATCCTCCCACAAGACATGAACCAAACCCCCTGGGAGCGAACCTGGGCCTGTTTGCAAGTGCATGCAACAAGACCTGCACTGTATCACCACCACCACTAGCGACAGCAGTTGATAAATCTACCGTTCTCCCTCTGGAGAGCTCTCCTTTCCAGTGCCAAAGCCATCTGTCAGGTACAGTAGCATGAGCCTCATGGCTGACTGGGGCCTGACCCCAAGGTGACAGTTACTAACAATTGCTCTTCTATTCAGAGGCCCTTAGAGCTGCTCAGGTAGCACCTTCCCCAAAAAGGGATGCTCACAAGACTGTTGGAGAAGTGGATCGCTTCAGACTGTCAAGCAGTGGTTTCCTCAAGCAAAGCCTGAAGCTCAGTGGAGTTCTGCTGAGCTAGCACCATCTTCCTCAAAGGATGGATTGACCGTAGAGCCCGCCTGCTAGGCTACCATCTGGGCTTTCAAATGGCATACACCAAGGATCTGCCTGTGAGAGGTGGGTCCATGCCATAAAGGCCTTCTGCCTATCGAACCCATTAGGAGAGGGCACATTCTTGTGCCCGCCTGCTCTGACAGGCTTTCTCCTGTAGGAGATACTTGCGCTGATTTTCTGCTCCTCTATGCTGGTTTATTTTGCTCTGATGTCGCAAAAGCACTGGGTCGTAGGTGGAATTGGCCCCCAGGGCCTGCCCCAAAACAGGGCTGTTCCACTCTGTGCTTAGAGCTGGCACAACAACTCTACGCTGGCCCCGCACAGCCTTCAATGTTGGTGTAGGCTGGGGGAAGGCAGGGCCTGGGGGAGGGCTAGCTAGTCTGCACTGTACTCCAGCCATTCTCAGCGGCCAATAGTCCCAAATATTTATTTGTCTGCCCTATACCCCTCTTCCTCTCCCTCCCCCCCGAGACATGGCCCACAGCCAGACTCAGGGCAGATCTGTCATTCTTGATTGCCGTCAGGGCCAGCACCAGCTCAGCAAGCAGGAGCTTGGGGCGGCTAAGGGGAAGGGGCGGCACGTTGAGCTCTTCGGCGGCAGGTCCCTCAGTCCCTCTTGGAGGGAAGGACCTGCTGCCAAATTGCCCCCGAAGAAGAAAGCAGCGGGGTGGAGCTGCTGCCGATCGCAATTCCGCTCCCCCCCCCCCCCCCCCCGCCGCCGCTTGGGGCGGCAAAAACCCTGGAGCCGGCCCTGATTGCAGTGCCTGGAACATCTTCCCTGATCCTGTGTACCCTGCAATCTCACCCCCTCCTTCAAAATATACAGCTGGGGTTAAACTCCCACCCTCTGCCTTGGCCACTTCTAGGGTGACCAGACAGCAAATGTGAAAAATCGGGACGGGGGTTGGGGGTAATAGCCTATAGAAAGAAAAAGATCCCAAAATCGGGACTGTCCCTATAAAATCGGGACATCTGGTCACCCTAGCCACTTCCCTCCCAAGGCCAGTCTTGCCTTGCCCCCCCACTTGGCACCAACCTACACACTGCGCTACCCCTTGGCTCTGACCTCCAACTTGGCTGCTCTTACAGCCTTGACCTCCCTCAAGTGGGGCCAGGCACTTAGGAAACCGAATCTCTCAGCAGACTGAGATCAACATGGCTTTATGGACGTTAGTCTTTAAAGAAGTCAGCTATTAAATCTTGAGTGCAAAATTAATGGACCTACAAGGGCTCCTATTTGTGACCTTGCTGCTTGATGGCAGTGGAGGAGTGAACCCCAGTGAGGTTCAGGAGCAGCAGGAAGGTTTTGTACTTTCCTTAAGATGTGCTGAGGCTAGGGGGAAGTTGAAATTAGCATCTCAGACCCAGTCGTCTGGCACACAGTCCCCAGGGCACTTCAGTTGCTCCAGGTGTGTCCCCTGAAATGCGAGGAGAGAACAGTGCAGCGATGGCACCAATTCCAGTCTTTTGGCTATGTGAGACACGAGGCCAAGGCAGACTCCCCAACTCTATTTCATCCTGCTCCAGCAGGAGCTTGCAGTGAAGGAAAGTCACAGAAGCTGAAAATTGAATCCGCAACAAGTCAGCATGGAAAAGAAATCTGTGTTTACACATTACAAACTAGAACTCTCCTGATCTTAAGTTGTGGGCCCCATTACCCTCTGGCCCCTTTACATAAGGCTATACCAGAGGAACTGGCCACCGATAGCTCTCCAGCCTCCCCTATTACAGGGTCGGTGACAGGCTCTGGGGCGAGAGAAGGGTGGGTGACAAATATGAAACTGATGAAAGAAATAATTTAGTTAACACAACTCATGATTAATCTGTGGAACTCACTGCTGCAAGAGCATAGTGCGGGCAAGAATTTAGCCGGATTCCCAAAGGACCAGGTAAGCACCATGAAGCCACCTGCAACTATATCTGATAGGATAAATATGTGTATGGCATATAAACCGCCTGCTTCAGGGATAAACCAACCACTGCCTGATGCAAGTTTAAAAGAAGCTTCCCCTCCGGGCAGGGAGTTGCATAATTGTCCATCATGGGGGTTTCTTGTATCTTCCCCAGAAGCATCTGGTTGCTCTCAGGGTCTGAGTATAAAAGCAGATGGAGCACCACTAGGCTCATCTACTCAGGCAATATGTTGTACATACCATGCCCCTGATCTCTGGGGTGCATGTATTTCTGAGCCTTGGCCCTGATGCTGAGTAGGCTCGGCCACTGGTGCCTAGAGTGGGACCTGTGCTTTATTAGGCTGAGTGTCAGACAATCCACCCTCTCTTGCTCTCTTCCTTTGTCTAGCTGAGGGAAAATACCACTTAATCTTGATTTCAATTTCACAGCTGCTGCTGCCACTGCCGCGGAGGGGAAACAGCTGATCTCCCAGCCTCTAGGCACAGTTCAGAGACATGGATAATCATTCTGGAGTAATTACCAGCTCACTCCCTCAGAGGAATTCACTGATGAGAAGTCACTGGGAGCTAATTACTGTGTATGTGTCTCTCTCTCTTTCTCACATACACACACACACAACCTCAGTGATCAGAGCAAATGCAGCACTTCCTGCAATAGCTTCGCCCATCCCTCTGTCTTGGGGGAGTGCTCTCCCATCCCTGGATCCCAGGTCCCTACCCCGGTGGAGGGCTGCTCACCTTTCCTACTGGCAACTGCTCTGGATCCAAGATCTACCGGCCTACTAACACTGGTTGCTCCTCATGGACCAAGCTGGTAGAACGAACCCCAGGACTAGTTGCACCAGCCCTCCACCTGAGTTTGAGAGTAGCAGCCATGTTAGTCTGTATCCGCAAAAAGAACAGGATATCCGAAGAAGTGGGCTGTAGTCCACGAAAGCTTATGCTCTAATAAATTTCTTAGTCTCTAAGGTGCCACAAGTACTCCTGTTCTTTTCACCTGAGTTTGCTGATCCTGCACTGATTCAGTCTGTGCCGGGGATGGGGGCAGGGAAGCCAGAGAAGATGTTGCAGCACCAGGGTTAGGGTTGGGATGGGGACAACTGCTGCAGTGCAAGGAGTAGGAGGAGGAAGGCAGGCCTTTTCCTACAACCCCAGCTATCTCCAGGGGTGTTTGCGTCTCAGGCTTGGGCGGCGGGGGGGGAGCAGTACCAGAATAAGTCTCCCCAGGGCTTGGCACCAACAGGAGTCAGATCCTAGGTGGGCAGGCCCTCTCTACCAGTGGGACGTGGGACTTGGGGCAAGGGCTATAGTAGATTGAAACAGGATGTGGGGGAAGGGTTTGCACCCCACCAGCCAAGGAGAAGGGGAGTTGAGGGGGGAATGCTGCTGCCCCACAGCAGAGAAAGGAGGGGGCTTTTAGTACAGGAGTGGGAGGCTGAGTTGGACCTCCACCACCTCTCTTATTTTAACCCCTGACTTAGGGCCCATTTCAATCCCACTTGTGATACCCTGATGGGCCTATTGAAGGCAACCCCTCAAGGGTAAGTCCTAACAGGGATCAGGCCAAACTCTCTAGCCACAGGCTTCCTGGGCCCACAGGAACCAGAACCTCAGATTGCCAGGGTTGCCAGCCACTCTTCCATGGGCCTGAGCTTCCTCTCTGCGTACACAGAAGGACCCGGTGGCAGAGGGAAGTAGGGGGTACCAGAAAGCATCGGGTTCTCAGGGGAGGAAGGCTTTGCTGTTTCCCCACTGTAGACAGGCAGCGTTAAGGCACAGCTTTCCTAGCAAGCAGTGCAGAGACTATTGGATAGGCAGGGGTTGCTGAGTAGGGAACTGTGCATTTTAAACACCAGCTGCACTTCCAGTCTCCCTTTATCAGAGCACCACCTGCTGGCTGTGATCCCATGTCACCAGCCAGACCCCACTTTTCTCCAGGGACAGGGAGTGAGCAGATTTATCACCCCATTCACAGTATATTAA
This sequence comes from Trachemys scripta elegans, assembly GCF_013100865.1. Lineage (NCBI taxonomy): Eukaryota > Metazoa > Chordata > Testudines > Emydidae > Trachemys > Trachemys scripta. The sequence goes on from NC_048301.1 coordinate 42,919,721, forward strand.
ATAATTTATTTTTGAAAAAAAAAAAAATCGGCTCTCTGACAGTGGCTATGATGAGTTGTGTGTCCCTTTGATTGTGAGCTTGTCAGTGCAAGGACTCTCTACCTATGTTTGTACAGTGCTCAGCACACGAGAGGCCTGCAGGCACTAATAATAAATGTACAAGCACCCTCTGGCTCCTCCATTTGGGGTTATTTCTAACAGGCAGTCGCTTCCCTTCCCTTTGTCAGTAGCTGGGGGTGGGTGCTGCTGCATACCACAGACAGACTGCAGTCCAGTATTGCAGTGTCTCTCTGCCCTGCCACCTCTATGAAACCTATCCATGTGTGACAGCCCCCATGGGTGGGAAACCACCTCTGTTTCAGCCAAAGGTGCAAATACCAGCTCATTTTTTAACATTATTAGAAGGGGAAAGTGGCAGGTTAATTGTATGAGCCTGATGCATCTTCCGTTCAAGTCAATATAGAGACTCCCCCCACTGTTCTGAATAGGGACTGGATCGGTTCCTAGGTCACTGGTTTGGATCTGGCCCAGCTCAGCAGTAACCCATAGGTGGTAGTCCTTGCCCTATGCTGTAGGGAGCAACACCCTCTGGTAGTGAGAAGGGCTAGATCATCTTCCCTGTCTCTGCCTTCCATCACCTCTCTGCTAGCTGTTAAGTGAGATGAGCTGGTGGGTGCTCAAAGCACCAAAACTTCTCTCCCCCTGGCCAGTTGCAGCAGAGAGGGGAAGGGAGCCTGGAGTCCCATCTTCTCCCTAGAGGTGATGCCGCAGGCTCAGGGCAGATGGTGCATGGAGGAAAGTTGTACAGGTGCTGTCTGCCCAGGACCTTGGAGACAGAGAAACTATCATCCTGCTGGGGGCCCCACTGGGGCCAGCTTTCCTCTAGAACAAACAGGAGGGCAACAACTCTCATTAAGGCATTTCAGTCAGACAAGGGGGGTGAGACAAGAGAGACACCACACAGGGCTGGGAGTGGAAGGGTTTTTATTGCTTTAAATTTCTACAGGTCACACATGCACATCCAGCCCTGTCTCAGCGTAGGGCTCTGCTGCTCAGCCATGAGTCACCCTCCCCCTCACTCACAGTTCTTTTTAGATAGTGAAAGCAGAACCCCCCCCTTTCCCCCTCCAGCCCACGGTGCTGTCTCTCTATCCCCGGCAGTGGGCAGCAGGTTGGGGCATCCTACCAGACTCCTGTGAAATAGATGCTCCTGGAGAGCAGGAACATAAAGGCACATGCTCACTGGGATTGCAGAGGGGCACAGGCATGAGGTCACTTACTACTAGGGCAGAGGACTCAGGGAAGTTAACTTTCTCCAGAGCCTGCAAAGGACTGCAAGACACAGGCTTGAATGGGACAAGGCCAACAGGTCCCTGCTTAGCTGAAGATCTACATGTGATCATTCCCAGAGAGGAAGGGCAGACTGAAGGAAACAAGAACACAATCCACTTGTCAACCAAGGAATGCCAGGAAGTCTTATCTCCTGTGACTAGAGGCAGAACAATGAGTGATCAGGGACGGCACAGAGTCACATGGCCTCTGGAACTAATACAATCACAAAACCCCAGATCATGTCACTGCTGTGCCTGAGCTAAACCGCTCCTCAGCTCCCAGCCCCTGCTCCTAAACCAACAAGGAATACACCAAAGCAGGGAGGCTGCTCCCCAACAGTCAGTGCAGCCTCCAGGGTGCCCCCACCCAAGGCTGGGCTGTTAGGTATTCTTCCTAAGAACACCAGGCATGGGACAGTCTCAGCACCACTTGTGGGGGCCTGAGCGAGAATGAGCTTGTTGACCTCTGTGCCAGAGGAGGCTGGGCATCTCTGTGCCAGGCACCATATGGCACACCTCATTCCCAAGAAAATCTTGACGTTAACAAGATCAATTTTGGATTGGACAGTGACCTGGGGCAGGTGAGCCCGCAAATCCTGCACACAGCATTTAGAGTGGAGGCCTGCAATTTGTCAGCCCATGAATTTAGGGCATTTATACCCAGGGCACCTACAGGAACATTTCAGAGTCACATATCCCTCCCTCTCCCCCATTCCACCACCCTGTATCCCAGCCTAAGCACCAGGAGAAGGCAAACTCCATTTTGCCTTTTTCTTTTGGGGCATCTTGGCAGCCCAGAAATAAACCCAAACACAAAGCAGAGCTCTCATTCCACTCCCCCCACCTCCAGGGACTGGCAACATGCAGACCTGGTCCCTGCACCCCGAGACCAGATCTAGCCAAACAGAAGGGAAAACAAAATAAAAGGGAAAAAAAAAAAAAAAAAAAGCAACCCACAAAGAAAGAGAGAGAGCGAGCGCGCTGAATCACAGCTCACAAAACACTGCCCTCCCAACTGGAGAGCAGAGAGCAGGTTCCAGCAGGCAGCCCACCCTCAGGCATCCACTAGTGTCAGTCCATCATGCAGCGCGCGCTTCCACATGTAGTAGGTGGAGCGTGCCGTGAGGGGGAAGTGGGCACTGAACTCCTTGTAGGTCGGGAAGGTTTTCGATTCAAAGCGCTGCTGCAGGAACAGTTTGGCCTGAGCTTTGAACTGGGCAGTGGCAATCACATCCATCACGAACATCCGGCTGTTGGCTCTTTCTGACATGGCATAGCCTGAGATTGTGGCATTGTAGGGGGTGACTGATGCCTGCTTGTCTAGATGCCTGGGAGCCACTTCCATTTGTGACTGTGGTTTGATCCCAGGCTCTGCTTTTCCAGGAGCCTCAGAGATGACCTGACTCTGCTGTTGGGATGAGCTGGTCCAGAGAGGATGCTTGTTCATCTGCTGGCTGCTTCTCTTCCAGAACCAATAGGCTGTGGAGGAGAAGCCTGGATAGCGCAGGCGGAACTTGCAGAATGGCAGCCGCCACTGCTGGACATGCCTCTTGGCCATGTCTCTAAGCTGCTTTCTCCAGTTATAGAGAGAGGGTTTGAGCTGGAGGAGACTTCTGGGCTCTGGCCGGTGTCCGTTCAGCCTTTTCCTGCCAGGCAGATTTCCAGGCTTGAATGGCAGGTATGCCTTCCCTTTCACTAGGGGCTTCTGGCTGACTGAGGGAGGCTGAGGGGGTTTGAAGTTGGGGTTCCCCTTAATGGCTTTTCTCCGCCAGTTGTAGTAGGTGGACCTGGAGATACCAGGGAAGCTGCGCTTGAAGCACCTGTAGGGCACCAGAGTGTTCATGGCAATGCATTTCTCTAGGTATGACTTGGCTCCTTGCATGAAGATTCCTGCTTGGTTGGGCTCCAGGGGAGGGATCTTTGACCTTAGGCCACCCTCTGACTTTGCTGCATCATCCCTGTCTGGGTGGGGCTTTTTTTGATGGTCTCCCTGAGGCTCCCGTGACACCATGGCCTCAGCTGGAGCAGAGGTATCGCCGCCATTGACCATGCTCTGCATCTCGTGCTTCCAAGCGTAGTAAGTGGAGCGGGAGATTTCTGGGAACATTTGTCGGAAGTGCTGAAGAGGGATCACATTGCCCTCTTGGAAGCAAGACTGCAGGAAGTGTTTGGCTGCAAACCGGGTGGCTGCTTTCTGCCTGTGCTCCCGGGACTGGCGCTTCCAGCGGTAGAAGGTGCTCTTGGTGATGCTGTAGCGGTCACACAGGTTAAAGTAGGTCAGCCGGGGGTCACTCTTCAGCAGTTCCAGAGTCTGGACTGGCTGGACTGGAGGCTCTGGGGGAGGGCTTGTAGGTTCCAGCTCTTCCAGGCCTACCACAGCCACGAAGTACTGTGCTTTGAAGACCTGTGAGGAGAGCTGCTGCCCTGACCACATGATGTGGAGCGTGGAGGTCTGCGGGCCACACTTCCTGGGCCGGATGAGGCGGTTGAAGTATGGCCGGATCTTCAAGTTGCTCATGGGGTAGATGGAGTAGATGTTACACTGCAGCACCGAGGCCAGGGCATAGACATGCCACATGTTGGCAAAGGTGCCAGGGAAACAAGTGGCCTTGATGTCAGCATCAAAAATGGCCTCGAGGATGGCCAGAGGCAGGCTGGTCATCTCAGGGGATTCCTCGGTGCAGAGGGAGTAGCGGGCAGCCTGCAGCATCACCTTGGAGTCAATCATGCCGTTCAGGTAGTAATGCTTGTGCAGCAGCATCTCCACAACTGTGCGCACCTGCAGCTCCAGACTCAGGCTAGGGTTCCCCCATAGCAGCACACTGGCTGCCTCAAACAGGTGGTTCCCCTCCCCCTTGCAGACCAGAGGCAGCATGTTGCTGGGGGCATCCTCCGGATACAGGCTTCTTGCCACCCGGTCAACTTCCAACTCTTCCTGGAACTGCCTCCCGCAGTAGCTGGGTAGGGAGAAAGAGGACAAGGTCCTCTCAGCCTCCAGGGCTGCACTTGTTAGTCCCTCTAGCCCAAAGCATTCGGTGGCCTCCTGTAGCTCCTGCAGTACAGACTGCACTAGCTGGTGCCGCTGGATCATCCTGCAAGACAAGAATTCAAACGATGTGAGCTCCAGCTCTCCAGCAGAGACCATGCCTACCAACCCCCCACCCCCACTCTCAAGGGGGCTGCTCTTGCTCTCAGTCCTCCAGATTCAAAGGAGGAATCCTGGGTCACCACACACAAACATGGGCAAGGGATAAATCTTGTATTGCTCTCAAGTGACCTCTTGTGGCCAATGTATAAAATGGCACTGATGGCCTCCAGAGAGGACAGGCTGGCCAGAGTGATTTGAAGCAAGGTGTTGGAGAGTACAGCTTGAGGGCGGGAGGCAAGGATGGAAGAGCAGGGGGTGCTGCAGACCAGGAGTTTGGTGCCTGGGCAGAGCTGTGAAGAGGAAAAGCGTACACCTTGTCTGTTCTGTGCCTGGCTTTGTGCTCAGGCCCACAATAAGCCCAACACTTACCTCAAACGGTAACACCTGGGAATCTCAAAGAGAAAAAAAAGGTGTATTAATTTTATTATCCAACAACAGCACCAGGAGAGGGGAATGGCCACTCCCCTCAGTCACCAGCTTTCCTGTGAGAATGAGTTTGTTAGAAAGCAACATTGCACACAGGGCTGTACAAAGCACAGAGGAAACACAGAGCCTGTTCTCAAGGAGCTTTCTACCAAATAAATGGGACAGTCTAATTCAGAGCACTCCCTCTGCCTGTTCAGGTGAAGGAGTGAAGCCTCAGACAATGATCCCAGCTGTGAAAAGAACAACAAAGCTCTCGATACCGAACCTGGTGAGTCTGTACCATGACAGTGCAATACACATCTTCCAACTTCTGCAATAAATTGTGGTTGTAGTTCCCTTTACGCCACCAGGTGGCACATGCCACTCACTGTAGAAGGGCTAAGTGTATGAAGCAAGAGTGATTTCAGGAATCCAGGACCCAAGTCATCCTTGCCCTTTGGCACTGGAATAAAGGCCCTCCTGATTAATAATGCCAGCACAAAGGGCCTCTGCAATCCCTCAGCAGGGACATTCCAGGGTGGGAGGAGCAGGAGGCATTCCCACAGTCCAGTTATTCCCTGCTGTTGCAATGCCTACAGACACTATGGCAGCAGGAGGAGGCAGGAAAAGGGTGCAGCTGAGGCTTAGCCTCTGCCAAGGGCTGAGGAGGCAGCCCCAGAGTCAGGAGAGTGCCAGTTGCCTCCCCCTCAGTGCTGGCAAAGGGATGATCTGTCTGTAGACCCTAGTCATTGTGGAAACTTTAACAACAGGATATCAAAGCCTCCTCCATCTCTCTACATCCAGGCCATCTTGTTGGGTTTAGTAGTGTGTGGGTGGTGACCTGTGATATACAGGAAGTCAGACTAAATGATCTAGTGGTCCCTTCTGGCCTTAAACTCTGTGTCCAAATCCTGTCCCTCCTTGCTTTATACCAGCCTGAGAGCCAGCCATTTCTCTAATCACAAGCCAAAAACTCCAGTCCAGTCCCTTATTTCCCCTCTTGGTTACTCTACACTCTTTCCTGGCATCCCTGGCACCCACATAGCCCTCCCGCCATACAGTCCATTAACGCTGTATTCCATGATCTCACAACATGCCTCTCTCTTTGTATCCCTCCACTGGCTCCTCTTTTCCACCATATCAAATTCAAACTTCTTATCATTCCTTCAAGGTCCTGCATAATCCTGTGCCTCCTTATTTATCTGCCCTACACTCTGACAGCCCACCCCTTCCCCGCCACACCCCTAAATGATGCAGCCTCAACATGCTGTTTCTTTGTTTCTCCTACAAGTATAGCTGTGCCTTCTTCCATGCCACCTGCTCTGCATGGCACATCCTTTCTTAGCTGGTCCACAAGGTCCCCATCCTCTCCTCATTCAGAGCCTGGCTGAAGACTCACCTCTATTGTGATGCCTGCAAGTAACCTTATTATTTGTCTAACACTAATGCCTAGCGGCTCTAGCCAAAATTGGGCCCTATCGTGCTAGGCATTGTGAAATGTCAGAGGGAGAGAGTCCCCTTCCCCAAGAGCTTACAGTATCCTCAGATATGACAGACAGAAGGTGGGACAGACACCCCAGAGGTGAAATCCAAACCAGGACTAGGACTCAACTCTTCTGACTGCTAGTCAGGTGCTCTGTCCATAGACCACACTGACATCCTGAGGCAGTGAGGCCTAGTTGTGAGGCAAATATTACCTTGACAAAACAAAGGCCACCATGCAATTATTAACCCTTTGTTTTGTTATGCTAGGGCCAAGTCACCTCTGTACTGGTTTCCTTTTTCCAGGGGTAAATGGTGAGGTGGCAAAATTTGCAGACAATTCAAAATTACTCAAGATAGTTAGTCCAAAGCAGACTGTGAAGAGTTACAAAGGGGTCTCACAAAACTGGGTGACTAGGCAACAAAATGGCAGATGAAATTCAATGTTGATAAATGCAAAGTACTGGTAATGCACATCGAAAAACAATCCCAACTATACATACAAAATGGTGGGGTCTAAATTAGCTGTTACCACTCAAAGAGATCTTGGAGTCATTGTGGATAGTTGTCTGAAAACATCTGCTTAATGTGCAGCGGCAGTCAAAAAAGTGAACTGAATGTTGGGAACCATTAGGAAAGAGATAGATACGACAGAAAATATCATAATGCCGCTATATAAATCCCTGGTACACCCACATCTTGAATACTGCGGATCTGGACGCCACATCTCAAAAAAGATATATTAGAATTGGAAAAGATAAGAGAAGAGCAACTAAAACGATTAGGGGTATAGAATGGCTTCCATATGAGGAGAAATTGAAAAAAAAAATGACTTTTCATCTTGGAAAAGAGATGACTTGGGGGGAGGGCGGGGGGAGAGGATATGATAAAGGTCTATAAAATCTTGACTGGTGTGGAGAAAGTGAATAAGAAGTTATTTACTCCTTCACATAACACAAGAACTAGGGGTCACCAAATGAAATTAATAGGCTGCAGGTTTAAAACAAATGAAAAAGTACTTCTTCACACAATGCACTGTCAACTTGTGGAACTCTTTGCCAAGGGATGTTGTGAAGGTCAGAACTATAAGAGGGTTAAAAAAAAAAAAACCCAACAAAATAAAAACCCACAAACTAGATAAGTTCATGGAGGATAGGTCCATCAATGGCTATTATCCAGGATGGGCAGGGATGCAACACCATGCTCTGAGCCTCTGTTCACCAGAAGATAGGAGTGGACGACAGGGGATAATCACTTGATTGCCTGTTCTGTTCATTCCCTCTGAAGCACCTGGCACTGGCCGCTATCGGAAGACAAGATACTGAACTAGATGGACCATTGGTCTGACCCAATATGGCCGTTTTTATGTTCTGGCTGGTCTCAGATTGTGGGCTCTTCAGGACACGGCCTTCTTTTATGACTGGAAAGCACCTAGCACATTACAGGCAGGATTGAACGTCACCATCAGCATCGTCACAGGGGAAAGTGTCCAGGGGGCTTCATGCAGAGATAGGACAAAGCCCCACAGCTGGGAACCAGACTTGCCCTCAAGTCCTAGTACAGTTGCATCTGGATTTGCCATTTGGGCTCAGGGCTACATCTGTATTCTCACTGAGGCTGTCAGAGAGGTGCTTTGTGAAGCAGTGTTCAGACAGGCCACACATCTTGGTCACCTGTTTTCATAGGCACCAACTCCATACTTTCATAGGTACAGAAAAAAATTAGTGGGTGCTTAGCATCTGCCGGCAGCCATCTCCCACCCGCCACGATCAGCTGTTCTGTGGTGTGCAGGAGGTGCTGGGGAGAGGGGGAGGAGCACAGCTGGGGTGCGCTCAGGGGAGGGGGCAAAGTGGGAGTGGGAAGAGGTGGGGCAGAGATGGGGGCTTGGAGGAAGGGTTGGGGTGGGGGCAGGGCCTGGGTCAGAGCAGGTGTTGAGCATCCCCAGGGCAAGGAGGAAGCAGGCACCTGTACCTGTTTTGGCCACCCCATCACCTCTGCTCCTTAGGTTTGTTGGTTTGTTAGGAGAGCAAGATTTGCCCGTCACTCAGGAGGGTCTTGCAGAGTGTGTGTCAATGAAACCCTTTTGCAAGGGCTGACACAGCCCACCCCACAGGACTTGACTTGCCACATCCTGCCACTGCATCCTCCGCTCCCAGACCAGGGAGCGAGGTAGTCATTCCCCATCAGGTTGAATGTGCTACCCCCACACCACTCCCAGCCCAGGGAGTAAGAGACCAAGTAAGATGCTCTCACTGTGGGTTGTTGATTTGGGGGTCATGAACAGCCTCTCTTCCTTATGATTAAATGGAAGGGGCGTCCCAAACCTTTTTCTCTAGTAACACAAGGTCACGGTATGGACAAGGGGGAGAACCACCGCTTTAACCCTACTCCTCAGGGCTAAGCTTGCTGCTCTCACACCACGTCCAACTCCTGCTGCTGATAGCCTGAGCCAAGAGCTGCTGCATGGATCCCAAATGCAGACCCCTTGCTTCAGGCAGCACAGGGATCCAGCAGGACTGGGCTAGGGTGGTGGAAGAGTGGAGCTTGGAGCTGCCCCAAGGTGCTGGATTGCCAGCTTTGAAACAATGGGCTTGGTTTCATCCCCAAAGCAGCTCTACCAAAGCAAGCTCCCAGCACCCACCACCTCCTTCTAGATGTGGCCAGCCCTCCTCTGTGGAGACTAGTCCCCAAGGTCCGACTCCTTGGCCCCTTTGCTTTGGCAACAAGGCGGCCACTTGTGATTTGGGCACCTCTCCTCTAGGCACCGTACTTCAGTCACAGGCTCATTACACATAGTGCCAGCTGGCTGGGTAGCCCAGGGATACACCACCACTGGCCAACATCACATTTGAACCTATGACCTAGAGGTGAAGCTTCATAGCCTATTCCTCAAATCCTGGAGCCCAGACACCTAATACCAGAGGCTCACAAAAGCCTGTGATGTGGCCAGCAGGGAGGTCCAGGGGCATGGTGAGAAGCCCTGCCTCCAGTTGCTGGGCTGGAGGCACATGCAGGAATTCCCACTAGGGTGCTATCCCGAACCCTGGTCAGGGGCTGTAGCTTTCATATTAGTCTCTGGCTAGTAGGCATCTCATGAATTTGAAGCCACTGCCCACTCCTTTGCAGCAGGAAGAGGAGAAGCAGCTCTCTTTCCACACCCTACCCAGAGCCATTAGGGGAAGGGTCTACTATTCCACCCTTCCCTAAAGCCTCCTGGATGCTGGGGGGACGAAGGAATCTTTGCTATTCTACTCAGAGCTGGATTAAGGCACAGACACAATAAGCATGTGCCTAGATTGTCATCCCTGGGAGTCACATGACCACAACAGACTCTCAGCTTTCATTTCAAGGGCAAAAATAGCATTTCCATCCCTTATGGTTATAGAGAGATGCTTGAAAACATGAGCGTAAAGGGCTTGTCTATACTAGATAGCTTTGTCGTTTTAAGGATAGCAGGATAGTAAAAACACAAAACAATCCCGTTCTTGCGGATACAGTTATAGTGGTATAAAGGTACTTATACTTGTGCAACTTATTCCAATTTAGGAGGGGAAATAGGTTTTACTGATATAAGGAACCTTATACCAGCATAACTGCAGTCACACTAGGGCTATAATAGAATAGATATAAAAAAGTCACCTCCCTCTCCCCCCCCCCCAACCACAACACTGTTATACGGGTATAAAATTTTCTAGTGTAGACTAGGCCTGATAGTTATGTCTGACTCAGACCTGGTTTGGGGGTGGGAACGGGGTGTGGGTGCGGAGACTTTAACTGTCCCAGTAAAGTGGCAAAACTTTCTAGTGTAGACAAGACCTGAGTCCTCCAGCAGCACGACACAATAGCTCTAAGGTGTGAGCTGCCCCATTCATCTTAACACACCCATAAACGCCTTCAGTTCCTCAAACAGCAACCATGTGAATTTGACCCAATACTCAGTTGGTGCATTTTTCCATTTGTGTTAGCTTAACTGAGATAGGGAAAAGCCCTTTAAATGTATTACACTGTGTCAAAGCCATGTTTGTAGTCTAGGCACCAGGGCTGCCCACAGCTGCAGTGAATCTGAACAGAGCCTTGTGAACTTCCCTTTATGGATGCTTGGGTAAGCTCTAAGCAGCAGTGACAGCACTGGAGCTGCCTGCAAGTCCAGGAAAATGACATCATGTTTGGAAAGTTTCTCACAGCCATGAAGACTAGAAGCCTTGACCAAAAAAAAAAAAAAAAAATCAAAGTTCCGATGCTGCACAGATATTGATGGCTTCAGCTCCCTTGCTCACTAGGAGATAGATGGGCTCAGGAAGGGTCTGAAAAATCCACTAATATCTCATGTATGTCCTGGGGTCAAACTGAAACTCCAGAGAAGGGGGGAGGCCCTGTGTCCCATTCCCTAAACCAGCCAGTTCCCTCTGCACCATTAGCCCCATATGGGTCCAGATTGGAAGCTGGGCCCTAGATGTGGAAGGCTCTACTCCAATTCATGGGCAGCTTTATTTGTGATGTCATGGATGACAGCACAGCCCTGTGACTAGCATTGTGGGTTCCCTCTGCTGGTAGCTCCCTGGCCCTGCTGCAGCACAGGGAAGCTCGTGTGTGTGGGGAGGTGGAATTTAAGGGAGACAAAGTGTGACTAGTGGGGGCTCTTTTCACCCTCAGACATGCAGGGGTTGCAAATGGCCAGAAGGCACTGGGGGAGGGGGAAGGAGGAACTATGTATGGGGGGTTGGGGGGGAAGAAACCGGGTTTATTGTCCTTGAAAGGAGGAAAGGCATTTTCTGGACAATTATGTCCTGGGGCAAAGTCCACATGGAGAGGCAATACAAAGGTTCCTCACGCTCCGTTCCAGAGATGGGCTGAAAGGCCCCATCCCCCAAGAGGGGAGTGAGGAGCCAGTGAAACTGCCCTGGGAGGCCCAGTTCGCATGGGGAGGTGGCGGCTCCAGAGCAGGGCTTGGGGCCGGCGGGGAGTTATGGGGAGGGGGGAATAGAGAGAGTGGGTGAGGCAGGGACTTCCCTGGTAGCCGCCGCAGCCCCCTGGGCACCACCCTGCAGCTGCTCCGCGTCCGGGGGTGATTGCACAGCTTCCCCCTCTACTCAAGCCCGAAGCGTTTGGACCCTGCTGACCTGGGCTGCGCTTCCTGCAGTCCGGCCCACGCCTGGCTTTCACCCTTGCAATGAAGATTCCCTCCTGAGCCAGGGCTGGGCTTTGGGAATCTCCCCTGGACTCACCTTGCTTGTTGGGCAGAGCACTAGAGCTCACACCAGCCAATCCCCGGCGGCTGTTGCTTGCCTTGCTCCCTCTGCAAGGCAGTTCCCTGGACATTTAAATCCTGCAGCAGGAAGCGCAGCAGGCTCCACTTTCTCAGCTGGGTCCCACATTCAGACTGGAACTGGTTTCAGATCTGGAGTGAACCATCTGGAGTGATTGGCTTTGGCTTGTGTGAAGGGGTCTCAGCTCCTCCCCTCCCCCACCAGGAAATAGTCCATCCTCAAGTGCTCTTGTATCCAAGATGAAAGGAGTGCAGATTCAGGGGTCACTTCCAAAGCTAAAGTGATAATGGCTATTGTCTCAAGACACTCAGGCCAGCAGGACTTCTTAAAGGGCCAGCACCTTCACTACTATGTGCTCTCACACCTTCCAGAACGTGAGCAGAAAAACAAGAAGAAGCTGGGAAGATCTCAGTTCCAAAAGCAAAATGTAAAAGCAGAGAAGCCTTCAGGAAGGGCTCTGCCTGTAGCTGGGAGCCATGTGGGCAACTCAGACACTGGGAAGGGAGCTTGGATACAGACTGATTGGCTTGGACCCCCAACAGCTTTCGCCTCAGCCCCTGCAACACCCTCCTGCTGCTTCCACAATTACAACAGAAAGAGAATCAAAGGGCCAGAAACTTCTTGCCCAGGGATCAGCGCTGGATTTGATTTCTACTCTTGTTCCATCAACGCAGAGCAAGAAAAATTGAATGTTTTCTTACCTGGCCTGCTAGCTATCACCCTTCCGCACCCACTCTCTGGCCTGCCTATCCTTCCCCAGGCAGGTCTCCTGCCACTGCCCACCCAGTCTGTTGCCTGCCCTAAACATTGTGGGAAACAGACCCTCCTCAACAAAATACCCTGGTGAAGGTGCACAAAGCTGGGAGCCAGGACTCCTGGAGTTGAAGTCATACCTCTTTCACTCTCGGCTGTTTATATTTCTGTGCATTTCACAACCCTTATTCATGAGCAAGGCTTCACATTCTTCTCAGTGAGACAAGCAAGTCTCATTCTCCCCATTTTACAGATAAGGAATAGAACCTGGTTCTAATATGGCAAACCCAAGTCTCAGCTGCATTGCCTTTCAGAAAGAATAATCCAGATTTATGTGCTTGTTGTAACCACCAGGCCCTATTGCCTCCTACAGCCCGATCTTACCAATCTCCCCCTGGCTCTGGTGCTCTACCCACTGGCCCCTTACTCCTGGAAGCTTGCTTATACGCATAGCTTGTCCCCCACCCTTCTACCATCAGCCTCTTTCCCCCCACTCTCCCTGACACCTGGACTGGTCCCTCCCTTCACTCCTTTCTTGCCCTCAAAAACCACCCCCCTCCCACTAGCTCTGGCCTGCTGCAGCTCTCTCCCTCTACCTATTCTCTTAGCCCCAAAAATCTCCTTATCAGCCCCTCCCAGCACATTAGATTCATCACATTCCTTGGGCCTTACATGAATCTGTGTAAACAATAAAACCCATCAGACTTTTGCTCCATTATCCCCCAGCCCCTAAAACCAACTGCCTCAAAGTCTAAGTCCTCCCAGCAAGACCCTGCAGCCTCTAAGACCTCCCATGAGACCCTGAAATTCCAAAGCTTACCCTCTTCTTCCACCTACAGCTCTGCCAGTCCCACAGCCTCTCGAGCCCTCTGATACCTTGTGGTCTAACCTAATCTAACCACTGCCTCCTGCCAGCCCTCCTGAAGCCCCTGCAGTCTTGCCCTCTATGTCTCTTCCACACTGGCTTCTCCAAAGCGTCTGTCTCCTATGCCCTGTTTGGATTTGTGTGGAAAAAGCAGCAAAGGAATGAATGGTATGTCAATTTCCTAGGACTCTGGTTCTGCCAGGGGCTGCTTTCTGCAGCATTTGTAGTGGGTTGGTCATTTGCACAGTCAGCGTCCAGGCTCTGGACTGGGACAATTCAGATGAGGGAAGTTTAAACAAGTTCTCGGATTTGAAATGCTTAATCGAGAGAGCGAGAGACTGACTATTCACTGCCTCAAAGTGGGGCCCTGAGCTTTGGTGCTTGTTATTGAGGGCAGGCAGATACAATGGATCCCAGTGTTCTTGGAAGCCCAGCATACATCACATTTTCTCTTGCAGGTATTAGCAATAAGAAGAGAGGAGTCCTGGTGTCAGGTTATCCCCAACCGGTTCATTATTCCCGTTTTCAGCTGCATCCGTCTTTGTTTAGCCAACATGTAATTTCTGCTGGCCCCCAAACAAACCCTTTACTCTGGCCTAGTCTCCACCCACCCCCTTCTCCCAGGATTAGCCCCAGACCCCAACCCAGTCCCGTACCTTTTGACCTGCCAAAGCCCAAGCATGGGATGTGGTGTGTGACGAAGACCCTAAGTGAGAGGCACAAAATAGTTATTGATGCAGATACCGAACATGCTGTAGCAATCCTTTCTCAGCATAATTCACTTTCTGGAACCTCCATTTTGTGATTCTTTATTTCTCATGTAATAATGGTCAGCAATAATTGGGGGGGGGAGGGGAATCAAATTTGTGAAGTTGTGTGGCCTATAGGTAACTTTGGGGCTAAACATGAGTTAGGATCCTTAAAATGAGGGACATTTGAGAAGTGTTTCCAGCCCCCCTATGTCTCACTCCTGTTTTCTCCCCCACTCTCCTCCCATCTCACTCAGCTGCCACTTCTCACTCCAGAAGCATCTTGAGGAGGTTTCAGCAGGAGAATCAGGGCAGGACTCCCTGTAGATTAGTGCTGTGACCAGCCCCATCTCCCAGCTGCTAGTCACTCTCCTCAATCCCTCCAATTAAGACTATGACCCAATCTACTTTCGAACCCTGGCAGCCCCTATTTCCAGGGGTTGGCTGCTCACTCAGAACTTGGATCCATGCCCAATGAGCTCACTATTCTTAAACACGGAAGAGTCATTTCAAAGAGAGTGAATGAGGGAGAGGAACCCAATCAGCTGCCAGATTACCCCCTTCTCCCTGACACCTTGGGCAGCTGCATAGCCAGTTTCCTTCTCCCTAGCACCCTGACTGTCAGAATCACCTCTCCCTGGCACTTACACACACTTACACCCACAGACACTCTAACAATGTTCTCATGCACCCTTCTCTTTATAACATTTTGGTTTTATTTGCAAGGCTGGGCTCACAGCGCTGGGACATTGGTAAATCCAGAGTCAGCTGGATCAGTGATTAACATGGGAGCTGGAAAGCACACAAAGAGATACCCCTGAGCAGTTCTGTTATGCAGATCACTGCACACACAGGCTTGCAGCGTATAAACAAGTAGTTAGTGTTTTTCTGTGCTTGGTGCCGCCTGTTCCCCGGGCCAGGTCAGGGGGAGACACTGTTGCTCTCTGTTACTTGGTTCTGAGGAGGCTGGATTTTTTTGCTGTAGGTCATGAAGACATTTGTGGTTTAGCTGTTGTGCTTTAACCTGCCTGCTGCAGCCCATCTTTCCTCAAACAAGCCCTGGGACAGGGGGTGCAGACTCCAGCTGGGCTCAGTTTCTCATGCTGGGTTCTCTGCCGTGCTGCAAGTCAGGCCTGTCTGCTCTATGCCATCGGCACAAGCATTTCTGTGCAGAAAACTGGTCCAGTTTTCAATAGATATTTGTAACTCTCCCTGGTGTTTTTAAAATGGGGGAGGAGTGTCCGCAGGGCATAGAGCTGGGTTCTTGTTAAAGGAGGGGCGTTTGTAGTTGTGTCATTGGAATGTGATGACTCTGACAGAGCCTGAAAAGGGGGGGGGGGCATGTTTTAACACATTCCACACTCTCCCCCAAATAAGAAGAAAGCACTTTCCTCCCCCCGCCCACCAACTCCAATGCAGAGTCAACTTCCCTCACAAGATCAGATATAGGGGACCCTCCAGAACGGAGCTTGGGCTGAGCAAGTCCGAGTCACTCATTGACTCCAGCATTGTTCAGGGGAAGACAGAGACCAATTGATTTTGGACTGGGCTGTGGGATGTCATATAATTGCCCAATCTTCTGTGTGTCACAGCTAGAGCCAGGCTCTGTTCTGGGTGGGTCAGGCTGCTGCTCGGGTGATTCTTCTAGCTCTGGATTTGGACTGAGTTGATCTGAATGGATTCAGCGCACGTGTCACTCAGCGCTTCTCTAAAGAAGAGATTTTGTTCTTTGCCTTTCTCAGGGCTCAGCCCAGCAAGATGCTGAGCTCCTTCCACTCCCATGGAAGTCTATGGGTGTTGAGGGTGCTGCACATCTGTTCTCATGGTTTGGCTTCTCCCCTGATACTCATGTGCTGTTCTGCAGGGAAGCTGAAACCTGGGAAGTGGGCAGAGTTTGCAGCAAGTAGGGTGGAGTTTGCAGATTGCCCCAAAAGCTGGGTCAGGTCAGTGCGGTGGCCCCAGGTCAGGAGACAGAGGGGTGAGAGCCCCTCTCTGTACAGCTCTGGTGGGATATTGTGTTCAATTGTGGGCACCTCTGAGTTACATACAGGGAGTTCAGAGAAGAGCAACAAAAAGGCTCAGGGCCTAGAACAATTGAATTATGGGGAAAGATTTAATGAGCTAAATCTGTGTAGCTGGGTTAAGTAAGGACTAGAGGGGAGGGATAACTAACATCAGAGGGGTTAACCTTTCTGGAGGGAGAAGAACTAATTAGGGTGATACCAGGGGCTGGGACTGAGGGTAATGGGATGCAATGAAAGAAAGAAGGAAGGGGAAACCCTTGCTCAGAGAGCTAGCTCAGGGGGAGACTTGTCCCTCCAGGGAAAGGTGAGCAGGAGGGGGAGGCCCCATTACTTGAGTAATTTCAGAGCAGAAAATGCACTGGTCCGTGTACAAAAGGGACAGTCCTGCCCTGGGATAATAGAGATGGGACCCAAATGGCTTTCTCATCACTGCCTCTGATTTCCAATGACATGCTCAGGGCTTCTGCACTCTTAGGCTCCCTGCCCTCCTCGCTCAAGGTACCTGCCCAGTTGGGTTCCCTTTCCCCCCCCCCTTTTTTTTTTGTACAGGATGCCTGCCATCGGACTGATTTAACCCTAGTCCTGGGCTCTGTTTCCTGCTCTGGGGGGGCTGTCCCTAGAGGTGACTGTGATGAACACAGCTCAGTTCCCTGCTGTTGGACAGGAGGGGGAGATGCCAGCTTATCCCAGCCCATGTCCTGTAATGCTGGGCAAACTCCTGGCAGCAGGTGGTGGGGGAGGGGGAGTTCTGGGAACTGCCAAAGATTCAAAGTCAAGATCAAAGTGTTTCTCTTCTGATCCCCTCACACTTTCCTTCCCTCCCGCATGCACATAAAAGCATTCAGCCCCCAGCAGGCTCTCTGTGGAAGGAGATGGGGGCTGCTTTTCCCCTTGCTTTTCCTGTGTCACGAATAACTCTACCCACAGTGGAGACTTGGTGAATGTCCCCCACCCCCAGTGTCAGCGGAGACCTGATGTGAGTTTGGTGACTGATTTCCTCCCACGCTTGTGCCAAGAACTCTCATGGAGCCTCACAGTCCAGGCCTTCTTTGGGTGGGTCCCAGAAGATCTCCTTGCTACCCCTTTCCCAGGAACAGGGGCTGCCAGTAGGCACTGGAAGGAGCAGGGGTGGGAGGTTAGTGGTAGACTGTGAGCCACAAGGAGAGATTTGGAAGAGGAGAGCAAGGCTGCTTGGCCCCCTGGAAGAGGAACGTTAATCCAAGCATAGTGAATGGGGTGAGAAGAAGCAAAGTCATTCAGATACTAGGATGACAGGCACCAACCTATACACATAGACTTGAGAGCAAGAGGGAGACAAAGGGGGTGGGAGCACAGGGATCAATAATAGGCCCAATTATATTTAACTTCCTCATTAATGATCCAGAAGGGGGATTGAACAACCTGCTATGACACTTGCTGATAACACTAAATTGTTGGCAGCTGCCAACTTCAGGGAATACAGAGAACTATAAAAGGGCCTAGAGATTAGACCCGTGGGCAGGAAACAGCAGAGTAAGACTCAACTTTGGAAAGTTTCTGCTGATATGTCTGGAGGAAGATAATCCCAAACTCAGCTACTCAGTGGCAGGGGGAACCTGGGAAACAGGAATGTCTGGAAGAGACTGAATGTGGAGACAGGCAGCTTGCAATGCAGTGTGGCTGCAAAGAAGCCACAAGTACTCCTCGTTCTTTTTGCTGATGCAGACTAACACGGCTACCACTCTACACTACGGGATTAATCCAAATTTATATAATTAGAATTTTGGGAATAGATTGTATAAAGTCGAATGTATGCGGCCACACTAAGCACATTAATTCGGTGGTGTGCGTCCATGTACCGGGGCTAGCGTCCATTTCCGGAGCATTGCGCTGTGGATAGCTATCCCATAGTTCCCGCAGTCTCCTCCGCCCATTGGAATTCTGAGATCCCAATGCCTGATGGGGCCAAAAACATTGTCGCGGGTGGTTCTAGGTATATCCTCCCCCCTCTCCAGGGAAGCAACGGCAGACAACCGTTTCACGCCTTTTTCCTGGGTGAACAGTGCAGGTGCCATACCACGGCAAGCATGGAGCCCGCTCAGCTTAAGACAGCAGTCATGAACATTGTAAACACCTCGCGCGTTATCGTGCAGTTTATGCTGAACCAGAACCTGCAAAACCAGGCGGCGAGGAGTAGGCTACGGCAGCGCGGCGGCGAGAGTGAGGAGGACATGGACATGGAATTCTATCAAACTGCGGGACCTGGTGCTTTGGAGATCATGCTGTTAATGGGGCAGGTTATAGCCGTGGAACGCCGATTCTGGGCCCGGGAAACAAGCACAGACTGGTGGGACCACATAGTGTTGCAGGTGTGGGACAATTCCCAGTGGCTGCGAAACTTTCACATGTGTAAGGGCACTTCCTTGGAACTTTGTGACTTGCTTTCCCCTGCCCTGAAGTGCCAGAATACCAAGATGAGAGCAGCCCTCACAGTTGAGAAGTGAGTGGCGATAGCCCTGTGGAAGCTTGCAACACCAGACAGCTACCGGTCAGTCTGGAATCAATTTGGAGTGGGCAAATCTACTGTGGGGGCTGCTGTGATGCAAGTAGCCAAAGCAATCACTGAGCTGCTGCTACGAAAGGTAGCGACTCTGGGAAATGTGCAGGTCATGGTGGATAGCTTTGCTGCAATGGGATTCCCTAACTGTGGTGGGGCGATAGACGGAACCCATATCCCTATCTTGGCATCGGAGCACCAGGGTACCCAGTACATAAATCGCAAGGGGTACTTTTCAATGGTGCTGCAAGCACTTGTGGATCACAAGGGACGATTCACCAACATCAACATGGGCTGGCCGGGAAGGGTTCATGACGCTCGCGTCTTCAGGAACACTAATCTGTTTAAACTGCTGCAGCAAGGGACTTACTTCCCGGACCAGAAAATAACCGTTGGGGATGTTGAAATGGCTATAGTTATCCTTGGGGACCCAGCCTACCCCTTAATGCCAGGCTCATGAAGCCATACACAGGCAGCCTGGACAGGAGTCAGGAGCTGTTCAACTACAGGCTGAGCAAGTGCAGAATGGAGGTAGAATGTGCATTTGGCCGTTTAAAAGGTCGCTGGCGCTCGTTACTGACTCACTCAGACCTCAGCCAAACCAATATCCCCATTGTTATTGCTGCTTGCTGTATGCTCCACAATCTCTGTGAGAGTAAGGGGGAGACCTTTATGGCGGGGTGGGAGGCTGAGGCAAATTGCCTGGCTGCTGATTATGCGCAGCCAGACATCAGGGCGGTTAGAAGATCACACCAGGAAGCGCTGCGCATCAGAGAAGCTTTGAAAACCAGTTTCATGACTGGCCAGGCTACGGTGTGAAAGTTCTGTTTGTTGAAAACCCGCCCCCTTGATTGACTCATTCCCTGTAAGCAAACCACCCTCCCCCCTTAAATCACAGCTTGCTTTTAAAGGAAATAAAGTCACTATCGTTTAAAAATCATGTATTCTTTATTAATTGATGATAAACATAGGGAGAGAACCAACAAGGTAATCTGGGTGAGGTTTGGGAGGAGGATAGGAGGGAAGTAAAAGGCCACTGAAAAAATTCAATATAATGACAGCCTTTTGGTTGGGCTGTCCACTGGGGTGGAGTGGGAGGGTGCATGGAGCCTCCCCCCCTGCGTTCTTACACGTCTGGGTGAGGAGGATATGCAACATGGTGAGGGGGGAGGGAGGTTATACAGCGGCTGCAGCGGCAGTCTGTTATCCTGCTGCCGTTCCTGAAGCTCCATCAGACGCTGGAGCATGTCCGTTTGATCACGCAGCAGCCCCAGTGTTGCAGCCTGCCACCTCTCATCTCGAGCGTCCCTCATAACCTCACGTTCGCTGGCATCTTTCCTATATTTAGTTACCATGTCCTTCCACTCATTCAAATGAGCTCTTTCATTGAGGGTGCATTCCATTATTTCCGAGAACATGTCATCTCACGTCCTCTTTCTCCACCGCCTTATCTGAGATAGCCTTCGGGACAGAGGAGGGAGGCTTGAAAAATTTGCAGCTGCTGGAGGGAGGGTTGAAAAAAAGGAGAGAAGTTTTTAAAATGATACATTTTACAGAACAATGCTTATACTCTTTCATGGTGAACAACACTATTCACATTACATAGCACATGTGATTTCAGTACAAGGTCGCATTTTCCATCTTAATATTGAGTGCCTGTGGCTTTGGTGTTAGAGATCACAGACGCAGGTCCGGGGAACAGAATTCAGCTTGTATGCAGCCATGGTAAGCCATTGTCTTTCGGCTTCTGCGCCCTCCTTTCCCACATACCAAGCAAAGCCCGTTGACTGCTGCGGTTTTCCTGTTATCCTTCAGCAGCAGAAAACAAACTAACCGCCCCCCATCCAAGTCTCTGGGATGATCGCTTTATCCCTCCCCCCACCGCGTGGCTGGTAACAGGATTTCTTTTCAGCCACAGGCAAACAGCCCAGTAGGAATGGCCACCTCTGTCCCCTTAATTAAATTCCCATATTTCAATCAGGTTACCATGAGCGATATCACTCTCCTGAGGATTACACAGCGAGATAAAGAATGGATGTTGCATGAATGCAAGCAAACACCGGAACCATACGCTGCCAGGCTTTGTCATGCAATGATACCAGATTACTTGCTACTAGCATGGCGTGGTCAAGTGTCCTACCATGGAGGATGGACTAAGGCTGCACTGCCCAGAAACCTTGTGGCAAGGCTTTTGGAGTACCTCCAGGAGAGCTTCATGGAGATGTCCCTGGAGGATTTCCGCTCCATCCCCAGACACGTTAACACACTTTTCCAGTAGCTGTACTGGCTGCGATTGCATCCCAAGTCCTCAGGGCAAAGTAATCATTAAAAAACGCTTGCTTTTAAACCATGTTTTATATTTTAAAAGGTAAACTCACCTGAGGTCCCTTCCATTGGGTCATGGTCTTGGATACTGGGTTGGGAGGGTGCTTCAGTCAGGCTGAGAAAAAGATCTTGGCTGTTGGGGAGAACGGAGTGCTGTGTGCTCTCCTCAAGCTTGTCCTCCTCCTCCTCCTCCTCCTCCTCCTCCTCCTCGTCCCCATCCGCAGAATCCTCAGGTGTAGCTGATGAGATTATCCACGCCTCGGAATCCACGGTCACAGGTGGGGTAGTGGTGGCGGCCCCCCCTAGAATTGCATGCAGCTCGGCGTAGAAGCGGCATGTTCGCGGCTCTGACCCGGAACGACCGTTTGCCTCCTTTGTTTTTTGATAGGTTTGTCTGAGCGCCTTGACTTTCATGCGGCACTGATCTGAGTCCCTATTGTGGCCTCTCTCCATCATGCCCTTGGAGACTTTTTCAAAAGTTTTGGCATTTCGTCTTTTCGAACGAAGTTCTGCTAGCACTGAATCCTCTCCCCATATAGCAATCAGATCCAGTACCTCCCGTACGGTCCATGCTGGTGCTCTTTTTCGATTATCGGCCTGCATGGTTACCTGTGCTGATGAGCTATCTGTGGTCACCTGTGCTCTCCACGCTGGGCAAACAGGAAATGAAATTAAAATGTTTGCGGGGCTTTTCCTGTCTACCTGGCCAGTGCATCCGAGTACAGATTGCTGTCCAGAGCGGTCACAATGGTGCACTGAGGGATAGCTCCTGGAGGCCAATACCATTGAATTGCGGCCACACTAACCCTAATTCAAAATGACAATATCGATTTTGGCGCTACTCCGCTCGTCGGGGAGGAGCACAGAAATCGATTTTAAGAGCCCTTTATTTCGAAATAAATGGCTTTGTTGTGTGGACGGGTGCAGGGTTAATTTGATTTAACGCTGCGAAATCCAAATTAAAGTCATAGTGTAGACAAGGCCTTAAGGAAGCCATTGTCACTCTGTCAAAGAGAACGTATAGTCACTGTCCATACAGCTCTGCCTCTGTTGTGCTGCATTCAGAACTGTACCAGCAAACTGGAGGGAGCTGGAGAACAGCAACAAGAATAGTTCAGGGGCTTGAGAGACTGACTGATGAGGAAAGTTGAATAGAGCTAAATCTGTCTAGCTTGGGTATGGAACATCGGGCTGAGGGGGGAGCACAGGTAGGAGAATTGTGGGAGGCATGCAAGGGGTTATAACTGAGAGCAACAGGATGGACTGAAACCTAGGAAAATACAGGCTCAATCTCAGGCAATTTCTGAATGGTGAGATCAGTCAAGCTCTGCACAGAGAAGGGAGTGGCAGCCTTATCTCATGGCTCATTGAGAACTGGACTGGCCAAAGCCCTGCTTATACACAGAGGGAGGGGGTCAGCTGCTTGGGGCCAACTAGAGCTCTTCCTTCTCTAACTTCCGAATCAATAGCAAATCCCTCAGCCAGCGCCCTGCTGTGCAGAGAGGATCCTTTGGAGCCTGTCGCCAGAACAGCAGATATGAAATGGCCTGTGGTGTAAACAGTGCAGCGTATCCCCAGAAAATCTGATTCCAGGACTCACTCCCCTCCCCAGCCCTGCCCCGAGGCACGTCCTGGAATGGACACAGCCTTTGCTGGTGAAGAAGTGTGAGAAGTGGGAAGGGTGTCATAAAAGATGTAAATGTTCAGTGCTGAGAGCGGCTCCGACTGTCTAGGACACGGGCTCTGGGGGGAGGGGGAAGAGAGTTGATAGAGAGGCCCAGAGTATGCGCTCCTCTTTTGTTCTTGATCTTGGCAGTGTCAGGAAGGGCTGGGGAAATTCTTGGAACCGATACACTAAATGGAGCTCACAGCAGGTGCTGTATGAGGCAGGGGGAGGACAAAGGGGTGGTGGGAAAGGGGTTGGAATAGACAATTGCAGCCCAGCATGTATATGTGTGTCAGATCCCCTGGCTTCCAAGAATTCAAAGTGGAGTCCAGTTTATAACAACCCGGACATGAATATTCTGTCCTGGCTGGGAAGCCACTTAATCTTCCTAGGAGGAGGGAGAGCGAGGCAGATAAATTCCAGTGATTACTGACATGACATGGTTCACAAATGTCACCTCTTACAGACTGCTGTTCCGAGGGGGTGGAACTAGCCCTGGGCTGCCATCCTCAGTTTTTGTGGCAATGACGGACATTTATTTCTGTGATGTTATAGCCATAACTAGGGTGATTATACATTCCATTTTGGTCGGGACAGTCCCTTTTATAAGCCCTGTCCTGGGCTTTTGTGGCAAAACTGAGCATTTGTCCCATTTGCTCTTGCCAACTGATCATCAGTTGGCAAGAACAAATGGGACAAATGTCCAGTTTTGCCAGAAAAGTGGGGTGCAACCCCTAGCGGGGCAGTAAGGAACGTGCGGGAGGAGGGAGGGTTTGGGCGAGCAGCTCGGGATGGGCTGGCCCCGCATGGGTGGAAAGGGTGAGTAGGGTGGGCTGGCCCCATGTGGGCAGGGGGGACCCTTGGGCTAGCCCCAGGCAGTGTCCCATTTTCCCTTTGGGGAAATATGGTCACCAGGAGCCATAACATTCCACGCTAGTGGGCTCAGTGTTTGACAGAGATGGTCTGTGCCCTTTGGAGCTTGACCTTTAAATATGACTGATAAAGCTGTGAATCCCAGCAGTTTGTGGTGGGAGAGGGGTGAGATGAGAATCAGGGGATGGGGAGAGTGATATTTGCAAGGAGGCGGATTGTGTGCATTTTAATTGATTATGTAGAGTCTGATTTTTTTTTTTGGTTTCTTTTTAAACTGATCAGGCTCAGGACAAGCTAGTGTCTGAGCAGAGACGCGTGTGGGGAAGCAGCCAAGAGGAATGAGCTGCGAGGAGGGATTGGACAGGACATGAGAGTGAGGTTGGCTGGTGTGTGGCCAAAGGGAGCCTGCTGTGGGCACAGGGGTTGTGTGTGTGCGAGGAAAGGCCCAAAGGCGCAGTG
This sequence comes from Trachemys scripta elegans, assembly GCF_013100865.1. Taxonomy (NCBI): domain Eukaryota; kingdom Metazoa; phylum Chordata; order Testudines; family Emydidae; genus Trachemys; species Trachemys scripta. The sequence goes on from NC_048301.1 coordinate 42,943,604, forward strand.
GGAGAAGGGATACAAAGAGAGGGCCAAGTGTGAGGAGTGATTGGGAGGAAATGAGGGCCTCAAGCCCAAAGGGGCTCAAATCCCTTTACAACCAGATTTTCCTCAAGCAAAAAGGTTTCCTAACCCAGAGTTAAGATGACAGTTGCAAAAACAATAATTTTAACTGACTCCAGCATTAAAGATGAGATCGCTGAAAGGCCAGGAAACTCAGTGGTAACTTAGGTTCCAACACAGACCCTATTCTGTCCCCTACTTCACCTTCCTACCACAGACCCTCCCCATTTCACATCAGTCTCACTCTGCCTCCCCCTTCTGCTCTTTCACCAACCTCCACTCTGACCTCTTGTGTTTATCCTTTACAATAGGGGGTTTCATCGCAGGATCTTGGGACACACGTGGGATTATGCTGTTCACCACCACCTAGCTACTGTGTATTAGTCTAATGTCTTCTTTGCTGGCCAACATGCTGTTTGCCCCATGTTGTGTGATCCTGGAAAGAGAAACCTGTTTGTAAAGAGCAACATCACAAAAGGTTCTGGTTACATGGGGGGATGCTTCTCTGAAACTTCTGAGGCCCCCCTCTATTCCCACTCCACGAGTCAGCAACCCTGCTGTTCTCCTTCCCTTCCTCAGCCCCTCTGGCAGTAACACACTTGAGAGGAATGCTTGCCACTTGCAGAGGCCTTCTCTCAATCAGTGGGAATCTTCATGGGGAGGGTCAGGTCTTTCTGTGGCTCCTTGCTCCCCAAAAACAAATAGTAGTGCCCATTTTTGAACTGGAGACACCAGAAAGCTTTGCTGACAGCAACAGCCCAGAATGTATATGTCAGAGGTTCTCAAACTGGGGGTCATGACCCCTCAAGGTTGTGAGGTTATAACGTGGGGGGTCACAAGCTGTCAGCCTAGTCTACCCCGAACCCCAATTTGTTTCCAACATTTATAATGGCGTTAAATATTAAAAAAGTGTTTTTCATTTATAAGGGGACTCACAGTCAGAGGCTTGCTGTGTGAAAGGGGTCACCAATACAAGTTTGAGAACCACTAGCATCCCTGCGTTGAGCTTAACGAGACATTGTGGCCTCCAGACTGGTGCAGCCAGGGAAGCTCCCGAGAAGAGTTGTACCGGCAGCAGACTTAGATTGCGTCGGCAAGCCATAACATTGATGGTACCTGTCCTGGGTCAGACAGAGAGTTTGGTCAGGCTTTGTTTGAGGAGATAGGGTTTGGCCAAACCACTTCCTATTTGTAAGGAGCTGGTGCTGGAACATCAGGGTAGAGGAGTTGGTGGGTTGGTGTTGGAATTATTACTGGGAAGTTCCTGACTGGGAACATTTAAATTCCCAGATATAATGTCATGGTAACTTGAATTGTTTGTAGAGGGGAGAAATTCTCAGCCTTAGCTTTGTGTGCTAGATGGAGATTTCTTTGGTTTCTCTGGGAAAGATATGTAACTGCTGTAGGTTGTCAGAGAGTGACTCAGCTGTGAAAAATGTAAGAGATAAAAAGATGACAATCAGTGTAAGCTTGCCCTATATTCCTACTTCTTTATTGTTCTTTAAGTGGAATCACTGCATGTTCATCTTTGTACAAGGGGCTCACAGTGCAAACACGCGATGCAGTTCACGTGGAATTGACCATAGGAGAGTTATATTCTCTGGCTGTACTATTCACAACATTAGGCTTGGCAGCAGGATGTGTTTTAAGGGATTTGAGTGAAGAAAACTGTATGTTGCAAATCTCTGTGAATATTATTAGAAGAGCTGCACATTTCTACCATAACTCAAAAAGATCTCCTTTATCATGTCCAGACTTCCCTGAATAATTCATCTGAGCATGAGCCTGATATGTCAGGGGAAATGTATTTCTGAAAAGAAGGAGGACTGGAAAAAGGAGGGGAGACCCAAAGAAAGTCCAGGTGCTACAAGAAGCCCTGTGGTGACTCGATAGGGGGCGCTGTGCCCGCTAGCGCTGCTCTCCCCAGTGTTGCAAACAGTGGCGCTAGGGGGCGCTACGTCATAGGGCGCGGTGGTGGTGGTGATTCCGGACTGTGTGGGGCTGCGGTATCTTCTTATCCGTTGGGTGGGAGTGTAACAGGAGCAGCAGCAGAGGACTTGTGGCCCTTCTAGCCGCTCTGGCGAGATGTCTATGGTATGGGACTTGCCTTGCCTGCCGCCACGTTGACCGCGTCCGTTCCTTCCCTTTCCCGGAACTGCTCTATCTCAGCAGTCGAATTCTATGGTCCCAGCGGCGCCTGTCTGCCTCGCGGTACAGAGACTCTATAGTTCCATTGGTGGGCGGGCTGAGAGGGGCATACATGAATATTCAGAAGAATTAATGAATATTCATCATGTATTGCCCGGGGCGGGGCAGGACGCTGGCGAGGTGACGGTCTCGCTCGGACTCTGGCCCGGGCGGCGGGGCCCGGCTCGGGTTGCCCCGGACTCATGGCTGTCGGGAGCGTGGCGGTGGGGCGCGCTGGCGGCCGGTGAGTGGGAGCGAGGGCAACCGGGGGATCGGGGTGTATTGGGGAGGGATATGGGGGGCGCGTTGGTTGGTGGAGTGTGCGGGGGATATGGGGGCACGTTGGCTGGAGGGGGTGAGGGGGGCGCGTTTTCCGGCGGGCCATGCAGGGGGCACGTTGGGTGATGGGGGGCACATTGGCTGGAGGGGGTATGGGGTGCTTTGGTGGGTTTGCGGTGGGGGCACGTTGGCTGGATGCCCCCCATACCTTCTGCCAGCCATTGCGCGCCCCCCCCCCCCCAGTGGTTGGCTGGGGCTTGGGGTAGGGGACACATTAGCTGCGGCACATGGGGGGCATAGCTGGAAGCAGAGAGGGAGGAAGAGGAGAGGGAAGTTGTGTGGTGTCCAGGATCCCAGGGGCCAGTCCAGGGCGGTGTGGGGCTGATTCAGCTGCCTGTGGGGGACTGGAAAGGAGCTTGAGCGTGTTCTTATATTACAGCGATGAGGGCCATACAAGTACCTAGATAGCTAGGGAAGGGGAGCTGGCAGAGCATGGGTGGTGAGGGGGGTCCATTGGGTAGCAAAAGGTGGTTGCTGGGGGAAGAGTTGAGAGAGCCTGGAGGCAGATACCCAGGGTGGGAATGTGATGTAGGAGATGTAAAACTAGCAAAGGGAGTGTGACCCAGAGAGGGGGGGAATTGTTGGAGCAACAGAACAGGAAGATGGCTTTAGCCTCAGCACTTTGGTTAGACTGTAGGATCCAACTCAAGAGTCAGGTGGGCCAGTTTTCCAAGGGATTGTGGGCTTTACCCCTCCTGTAGATGGAATCATCTCTTTTTCCCAGTTCAGGTATTTCATTGGCAGGACAAGTTAGATGCATCTTGCCAGAATGTAAAATAGCCACACTTCTTGGGCATGCGCTGGAGGTAGATCTAGAACGCTGGAGCAGCAGCTTCTCTGATTCACACTCAGTGGTGGGATCAATCCCACCATCCAATCATGGGGCCTGGATCCTGCCTGCCGCATGAAGCATGATGTGGGGCCAAGCCTATCCCTGCCTGTAGAAGGGACGGGAAAGGATTCATATTCTCCAACATGAGGAGCCATCTTGGCTTCCTTCCTTTGGGACCCTCCAGCACAAAAGCTCTGCTGTGGAATCCCTGACTAATGAATTCTTATGAACACACTTGACCCCTGGCTGGCCTCGGACCAAGCAGGTGTATGTTCTATGCGGCAGCTCTGCAGTTTGTTCTCTTGGCATGTAAAGTCCTTTATTTTGAGGATCACTACACTCCTGGTGCCCCGAGGCTAGTACCTGGCCTCTCCTGCAACTGTCACTGGGGATATGAGGCTCCACCATTGAAGTAGAGGAAGGGTTGATAGTCTGGTTCCAGGGAAGCAGGCTCTGGGATGGGGTGGAGCAGAGATGGCTACTTCTCTGTAAAAGGCAGATTACATAGCGCACCTTCAGGAGGCCAGTGCCTGCTGGCTAACCTCACTCTCCTGCTCTTTCTCTCTCTCAGCAGGCCCCAGCCCCAGCTGGACCTACAGTTTCTGCGACGCTTCGGGAAGATCCAGGCCATCTTGTTTCCCAGATGGTCCTCCCAGAATGTGCTCATGTTCCTGACCCTGCTGAGCATCGCCCTGTTGGGTGAGCTAGTGAATGGCTGGCCTGGGTTGGGCTGGACTGGGGGACAGAGGGGAGGTGTGCAATTCCAGGCCTTTCATTGGGGTATGCTTCTTGCCCCTCCTCCTCCTCCTCCACTGTACTTCCTCAGCCCTTAATTTTCCCTCTGTGTTTCTTGTTGCCTCCCAGAGCAGTTGGTCATTTACCAGGTGGGATTGATCCCCAGCCAGTACTACGGGGTCCTGGGGAGCAAGGACTTCTCTGGGTTCAAAACCCTGACTACGATTGCTGTGATACTCATCATACTCAATTCCACGGTAAGAGTGGCATGTGCTCGCAGAGGGCTAGGGAGAGCAAAGAGGGATCCTATGGTAAGACAGTAACCACCTCCTCTCCTGCCCCCACCCTGTCTGTCCTCTTAGGATGGGGAAGAACAGAGAGGGACCCTATAAAAAAGGAGAGTCCTCCCTAGGTTGCAGCATGTGCTCTCAAGCCTGGGATCTGTTGGTCAGACCAGGGATCCCTTGTCAGCTTTACTCCTGGGGGAATTCTGCACTACTGCACGTGTACATAATTAATGAGCCATGCATATTTTAAACTTTTTATGCAGAAAAAGCTTCTGCTGAAATGTTGCTGCAGTTCTGCCTTTTGCTCACCAGATGGCATTGTGGCAATAGAACACAGCAGCAGCTCCCGTCCAGCTAGGGAACAAAAAGAGCCTGCCTTCTTCACAGCGCCTGTCAGGCTGGGTCAGAAGACAGGGGCTATGAGGAGACAGACAGCGTGGGGTGCTGGGGGAGTCAGACAGGGTCTCATAAGGGCTAGTCTGGGAGGACAGACTGGGGCAGGGGCTGAATGGGAGTGGAGGCACAGGGCCAGAGGGGGAGGGAGGTGTAGGGCCACATGGTGATGGGGGGGGGGGGGGGGCGGCGCAAAATGGGGGCGGAGGGGGGGCACAGAGACACATGGAGATGAGGGGGTGCAGGGACACCTGGGGAAGGGGGGGTATAGAGCCATATAGGGACAGGGGGAAGAGTGCGGGCCACATGGGACTGGATGTCTGAGTGGGGGTGGAGGGACACATGGGGGTGCAGGAATACATGGGGATGGGCAGATGTGCCTGACTGAATGGGAGAGGCGAGGGTCTGCATGGGGGAAGCTTGCTAACAATCCCTCCCCACCCCACAAAAAACACCTGTTCCACACTTTTCCCACCCATACCCAACAGCCCTCCAAGTTCACACCCAGGCTCCTTCCCAACAATTTACTTTCCTCTCCCTCAGCTCCTCCGTTACCCCTGACTGCCCCAAGTCTTTGCACTGCTTCTGAGGAGTGCGGGAAATACAGTTCTGTATTGTAGTTTAAATGAATTATTACTTAGAGTTCTGTATTAATATGCCTAGTAAGGAATCTATTTGTCAGAAAATGTTTTCTGACACCTTTTTTGTTGTCTGTATTGTTACAGACATACTTGCTGAGAGGTATTTTGTAATAAATAACCCAAAATAATTAAAACTGGTGTGATTCTGTTGTATTGTTTTGACAAATAAAATATGCAGAATTTTGCAGAATTTGAAAATTGTGTGCAGAATTTTTAATATTTTGGCACAGAATTCCCCCAGAGTACAGCTTGCAGCGTTGCTCTTGGAGCTTAGTGCCCAAAGGGAGGGACTGGGACTCCCTTCTGCCCTGTGCAGACAGCAGAATGTGGAGTGGGCCATTTCGTTTTTTATTGCTGATTCATTTTGGATTTGTATCGTTAAATGATTGCTCTCCCTGCCCCTCTTTCTGTCTCTCTTTGCCTCATCCCAGCTGAAAAGCTTGGACCAGTTTATCTGTAACCTGATGTATGTAAGCTGGAGGAAGACTCTCACCGAATACCTTCATGGCTACTATTTCCAGGGCCAGGTGTATTACACTCTGAACGTGCTGCGCGAGGACATCGATAATCCGTAGGCTGTTCGCAACTTCTTTCAGCCTCTTGCTTGGTGTCTCCTGAACTGCTTCTCGCTCTTTGGCTGCCATGTCTGTATATCTGGCTGCCCTTGGTAGGGGGCCGTTTTGAGCTCTGTGTGTGTGTGATTCTGTTCTGTGGGTTTTTCTCTAGGGCTGGGTGGCCTGGGCCCCTATCTCTGTGCCTGGTGGAAGGCAGTTCCTGATAGAGAACTCTCTTCATTGCCAGAAGATCTCAGTGCCTGCAGGTTGGCAGAAAGTGCTGTTATTTCTGTTGGTGGATCTTCTTCTGTGCTGCCAGGTCTTACCTGCCTCATGCAGCCCCCTGCTGCCCCCACAGCCAACTCCCTCCCTCAGGGCCTTGCTTCCCTCTCAAAGACCCTCCTCTCCATGGTAGGGATGTGAGATCATCCTTTGGGCTGGTGCTATGCCCAGGATAAATCCTTCCTCTCTGACAGGGCTCAAATATGGAGCAAGGAAAATCTGTCCACTTGAGGCTTAAAATAATGAGACTAGTTATTTGCACAGTGGTGTTGGTTATAAACGAGACCCCATGTGCTGCGCAACGTGTTATCCTGTGGCAGGGACCTTGGAACCATACAGCTGGTTCCCCTCCGCCCTCTTCCTCTCTCTCCCCAGTCTAGTTGGGACAGGCATCTTTGTTTGTTTTGATTTTAAACTACCCAGAATTTTTAATTGGATGCATGTGTTTTTCTAAAAGGTTTTGACAGCCAGGCAGGGGTCAGCCAGGGCTTTTGACACCCAGGAAAGGCTTGGGAGTTGGCTTTGTTTCTTGCAGTAAAGGCCTTTAGAACTCGAGAAGGAGGGGTATATCTTCTCTTTCCCAACCCCTTTTGGGCAGGGTCAGAGGTGACTTTGAACTTAGGAGTAGTGGGTGGAGAGTTGAATTCCTCATAGTTCATCCCAGCAAACTTTGACAACTGGCTTCTCCATTACACCCCACTGCAATATTTGCCATTGCATCAACAAGCAGGGAGAGGAGGGGTATATTAGCTGGATGATCCTGATAAAATGATGAGCAGTTAAATAGTTAATGTTGCCATTTGAATTGACATCCTTAGGCTTTTGAGAGGTCACTCCATTTAGCTGTCACCCCTCCCAGAGCTATTGTTTCAGGCTGCCTATAGATTTGTGTAGTCACTGTGTTAGTTGCACTCATATCACGGAGAGAAGAGGGGCTGTATGCATTTTTTTTTTCAGATTCTGAACTAAATATTTGTGGCAAAATAAAAAAACAAACCAATTCTGTAGCTAGTTACATGGCTGCATAATGACGTTATGCACAGCCCTGCCTACAGGCTGCGGAATGGGTATTTCAGACTTGGATAACTAGTGGTACAATTCACTTCTCTTGCTGGTGACACCTCACAGGGAATTGAGCTGAGCCCAGAGATAGTTACAGGAAATGATTGCTTAATGGGGACCATAACTCTTGTTAATGGAGATGACTTCAGGTAATTTAGTCCTCTCAACTAAGAGGATCATGATCATTCTGTAATAAAAGTGATTTAGCACCACATCTGTGTGGGATGGAGATACAGGAGTGGCACTGAACTATGATTCTCCAGCCATGACTGGAGCTGCCGCCAACATCAAGAAATGTTTGTTGCTGACAAAACTTTGCACTAGAGACCAAATGTGCAGAAACAGGTTTAGAAAGTAGTGCCTAAGGTCAAGATACCTGGATGCCTCGTTAGTGTGATAGGCAGCCAGTGCAGAGTATGGATCAAAACCAAAAACTCACGCAAACCCAGCTGTTCCTTCAGGGAAGGAACAGAGAGGCCTCTCACCAGACTTATCTTAGTCAAATGTTTGCTTTTAACTTTGGGATGTGCACTGTATAATCAGGGCCCCCTTGGTTCCTCAGCAACATGGGACCAAATCGTATGGCAGCAAGTCCTAAATTCTGCGGTGGAATGAATTTATTGTATCGCTATGGAATACATTTCATTCCCCGCCCCCAAACAAATGTGTTCTGCTATGGCTCATAATTGAAAATACTCCAGGAAATAAATGTCTGATAGGTTTTCCTCAGGGATCTTCCCCTGCACCAGGAGATTAGAGGCTAAGCAGTAATGGTGAGGTTAGCTCACACAATGTAATCCAACTGGGGACTACCTTTCTTTCTTTCTCTCTCGCTCCCCTCTGCGCTGGGGGGAATAAGTAGATGGGCATCGTCAGGGTAACACATCCAAACAGCTCAGGGTTCTAGCAGGGTATCTGAATTAATATTACTTATATGGAGCCATAAATGTTGCTTAACAGACAAAGGAAAAACAACATTCTTGGCCCTGGTTTCCAGTCTAGTTAAAATGTAACTGGATGAGAGATGGTCACAAACACTTGTGAGTAGGGAGGACAGCAGCAGTAGCAGTAAGCTCAATGTATGATGGGGCAGCATAGAACCACAAAGCTGGTGCTGTTTTGGGGTTGCAGAGGGAACATGTCAAGAGTTAAGGAGGGGAGAGTCTCCCTCCCCCGGCTCTGGGGAAGCTGTGCCTCCTGTACTGTGTTGGTTCAGGGCACCTCCTTCCCAGGCAGATATTGACAAATTGGAAGGAGTTCAAAGGAGAGCAGTGAAAGTGAGGGATTGATTTATGGAGAAAGTTTTGAAAAATATGTGTAGCTTGCATAAGGGGCCAGCCTACACGCTAAACATAATCTGGTCAAGCCGCTGATTACAGCAGCGTCAGCCTTTGGCAGCGTGGATAGGGCTCCTAATTGTGTTGTTAATTGTGTATGTGTAATCAGGCTAAGAGGTCTGGAAGTGACTTGGTGGTTTTGTAGTGCCAATGGGGCTCCAAGAGATCCCTAAGTAGGGGCAGGGTTGTGAGCACCAAGAAGGGAGAAGGAACATTGTGCTTGGGTGTTGTTAATGGCATCTTAATAAGTCCTGTCAGGTTGTGGAACGGTTTTGCAAGGGAAGTGGTGGAAGCCCCATTACTTGCTTCCTCAAAAACTGGATTGGACAAAACCCTGAGAATAGACAATGGAACAGCCCTCCCCAGGGTGTGGGGTGGAAGCGGTGGGGGAAGGAACTAGGTGCGTCCTGACAGGGCTTTATTATCTCTTGTTCTGATTTGTTCTTGCTTTCATACTTGGCTTTAACAGTGTTGTTTTATGTCGAGCAGAGACCAGCGAATCAGTCAGGATGTGGAGAGGTTCTGCAGACAGCTAAGTTCCATGGCCAGTAAACTCATCATCTCTCCTTTTACACTGGGCTACTACACCTATCAGTGCTTTCAAAGGTAGGATCTCTGCACCTTCCCATTGGAGTACTGAACCTCTTAGAGCTGCTTTCATACCATTCCCGGGAGTGCTACGGTTCTCAGAACTCAGTGGCTGGGAATTTGAATCCTGGCTCTAGCACATGGTGTGGGATTCCTGGCACTGATTTGGTGGGGATGACTCTGACTATGCGGGGGGCGGGTAGAGGTCCTAGACCTAGTATACTGGGGTTCATGTGTAATAGTGGGGTGGGTATTGCTGAGACTACCCTCCCAGTCTAGTGTGTGGCCTTTCCTGGGTTTGCTAGCTAACCTCTCTCCATCTTCCCCTTTAGCACCGGCTGGCTGGGCCCAGTAAGTATCTTTGGGTATTTTGTCATTGGGACAGTTGTTAACAAGGTGCTGATGAGTCCCATTGTGTCAAAACTGGTGCATCAGGAGAAGCTGGAGGGGGATTTCAGGTGAGTGGCTGGAGTCTTGCTGTCACTGACCCTTCCTTTCTGGAATTGCTCTGCTTAATGCCAGCCTGCTCAGTCCCTAGTCCAGTCCACTCAGTGTTTGACCCACATGTGGCTAATCTCCCCCCTCCTCTGACTAAGCAAGTCAGCCTGCTCAGCTCCTCTGAGCCCACAACCAGCCCACTGAACCCAGCCTCAGAGACCCCCATCTGGGATCAACGTGCTAAGCCCCACCCATCCCTGCCACTAGGGTGTGACCTGGTGAGACAGCGCCCCTTGGTCTCCGTTGGTCCAGCCATCAGTGTTTTCCACTGATCCCTTGCTGCTGCGGTTAATTGCAGTGAGGTGCTGTGGAGTAGAGGGAGCATGGAGCTTCTGTTAAGTTGGATCTTGATCCACATTCACCAAGGATGGTGGCTGAGACTTGAGGCATTCCTCTTCCTCCCACCACACACATGCACTTACCTTCATGATGTGCCTGAAATCCCCACACACCCCTTAGGTCTTCTAAATCTCTCCTTATGCTTCAGGGTATAAACTGGAAAGGTATTGGTCAATGACGAGGTGCATTATAAGGGTTTGACAGCTTCCTCTGAAGCATCCAGCATCCGTCACTGTCAGAGGTGTGGACAGCAGAGCAGATGTGCCCATTGGTGTGATACGGTGAAGCATGGGGATGCCGGATTAGATGGGCTCATTGATCTGATCCAGTGTATCAGAGCTACTGGGCTAGTAAACAAGCTATGGGATACTGGGCTGTCCCAGCGAGTGGCATGCCAGTGGTCCAGTGTGATTGGTGCAGAAGGGAGGAGACCAAACTAGACCCTAAACTGACCTGCTCTGATGGTACCTATGTATAGGGCGGTGTAGTGCCCTTCTGAATCTTGCTCAAGGCCTCTGGTCCTATGTTCAGGCCCATTCCTGGGCTAAGAATCTGTCAGGTCACTCAGCATGATGGCAGGAGCAGGGATGGATTTTTCTGTTGCGGGGATGTTCATTGTGTAATCCGTGGGGTGGTCGCATCTCACCTTTTGGTTTGCGTTGTGCAGGTTCAAGCACATGCAGATTCGTGTAAATGCAGAGCCAGCTGCTTTCTACAGGTAAATGATGGACTAACCTGTTTCTTCTCATCTCTTCTCATGGATCCTTCCAGCTCCTAGAGTAACTGCTCAGTTCACACATTCCAGAACAGTAAGGGAAGGGACCTATCCTATTGCTTGCACTGCCTTGTCCTGTCCTGTTTGTTTAAGGGCCCTTGTCCCTGCCCCCTGTGTCTGGTACCAAGTCTCTAACTTGCTGCTCTGCTATGATCCAAGTACAGGGCCTGTGCTGGGTCCTACAGTTCCTTTAAGAAAAAGTGCCTGTAGGAGAGTTTCCTAAACCTGTAATTATGCCACAGTGCCTTCCTTTGTGTTCTGCACAGCACCTGCTGTCAGTGGTCAATAAATAACCCAGGTGCATTGAAATCCTAGGAGTTGGAGAGGAACAACCCTTTCCCCTCTCCCCCTTCTTCAGGGTCCAGTTTAGGATTATTCTATGGCCTACAGACCATTTTCTGGTGCATCAGTCTGGGGCCTCTTCTACTGCTCTGGGAGACTGTTCAAGGGCCTCATCCTATCCTGTTAAGATCCTCTCCTGAGATCTGTTCTAAGGTTCCCTTTTCCTAATTTGATCCCGCTACTCTCTCCTGTTTCCCCTTTGTTGTCAGCCCAGCTAGACAGACTTCAGTTCTTTCTCTCTCTCCTCCTAGCTCAGTCCCTCTGGCCACCTTGTTGCTCTTCTCTGAACTGCATCCACTCTGTCAATGTCTGCTGCTCCTGAGGTGCCCAGAACTGAGCGTGCCCTCCTAGGGGGGACCTGCCCAGTGCTGTATGGTGTCTGCAGTGCCTCCCAGCGTTGTACCAACAAGCTCTTTACCCGCCTGAACCAGATCATTACTAAAGATGTTGCATCCAACTTGCCAGAACCCTGATGTCTGTGGGCCCCCAGCTTGATAAGGTCTGGAGTGGAGTGCCTGGCTGTGGGCTATGAAGGTCAATGTTCCCCTGACCTTCTAGCCTTAGCATTATGGGATCTTGTCACTGGGGGACAACAGGGGCTGCCCCATTCTCCAGCCCTCCCTGTCTCCATTGTGTATGTGGCTCACTGGTCTGATCTGGTTGATCACCTGTAGCGCTTCTCCCTCCATCGATCTAGCCCAGTGCTGTGCCCATGTGGTGATAACAATAATGGGAGCTGGGGACAAGTATCTTCACTGCTGTATCATCTAGATGTGCTGTGAGCCAAGTTGGACAATATGGTGGTACACTGGCAGCTCCACCGGGGTTAGCCCCATGCGCCGCTCCGCTGGGGCTAGAGTTGGTAGAAATTCAGCGTGGACACAGCCTGCATTTGAATACTAAACATCTTATCTTTTTCTGCTTTTCACCACCTGAGGGCGCCGTAAACATTGTGAATGAATGGAAGTAGCTGTTGCAGGCCTCAGCCCAGGTGATTTGGTGTGTAAATGGAGCTCTCTGGTGCAAGGATCTAGGCTCCCAGTGTGCAGTCAGAGGGGTGTGGATCTAAGAGTCAGCAGTGACTGCGACTATATGAGCACCTACTAAAGCTGGGGTGGGAGAGGAGCCCCCTTCCAGGCTTGAAATCCAGTCTTAGTCAGACAGTTCCAGGGACATGAATGCAATAGACACAGATTCACCTGGATTAGCTATGTCAAGTACTTCACGGTTTGGCTTCTCAGGCTGTTGAAGACCTGAGCCAAAGTGACCCACAAGAGACCAGTAATCAGTCCATTGCTGCTCCAGCAACGGTTATAGAGCAGGGGCCAAGGTAAGGCCTGGACATCTTGGTGGCTAGATGTCACCTCCGCAGCTCGTCTCACTGCTTCCCTTTCTGGCTCCAGGAACACTGCGTTGTTTTGTCCGTCCATTCCAGAAGGCTCTTTGTTCAGGTGCATGAAGTAGCCCCACGGGCGCCCTAGTCCGGTGTTGGACCTTGCTGTCATCACTTGCATCTTTTTTGCCCTCCATGTCTAATAGAAATATCAAGGTGCTCTGGCAGATTCTTTCTCAGGGCCACCTGCCTCAGCTGAGGAGCTCCTCAAAGGCACATTCACCAGGTATCTGGGTATTTAGTGCTTGGCCACCACAATAACATTGCCCAGATACTATGGTGATGGGCATGCTCCAGATAACTACAATAGTCCTGCAATGCTTTCATCACTCTGCAGTGCATCCAGTATGTGATGGCTTTGGTAGATCCCTGGCATGCTACTGTCTTGTTTTGCAGAGCTGGGCAGGTAGAGCACATGAGAACTGACCGCCGGTTGCAGAGCCTCCTGCAGACACAGAGGGAGCTGATGGGCAAAGAACTGTGGCTCTACAGTAAGTGAAGAATTTCCTTGATTTGCAGGGGCATGTGGCAGCTTCATCAGGATAATCATCAGGGCTGGGGAGTGAGTCCCCAGGGACATATAGGAGTGCTGGCTACTCCTCCACTGCTCCTGGCTGCAGGAGGCCATACATATTGGTGTACTGGCACCTCAGGTGTTTGTTGTGGGGGCATTGCCTTCCTAGAGGAGAACCCAGGAGAGAATGACATTGGGTGTCACACTAATGCCTTGGGGGAGACACTGGCAAAGCCAGAGGACCAAATCAGGAAACGGGTTCTGCCGGAATCCAGACTCTGAGGGGAACAGGTGGCAGCAGCACTTGGGATTTCAGTCATCCACACTAAGGGTACGTCTATACTTACCTCCAGGTCCGGCGGTAAGCAATCGATCTTCTGGGATCGATTTATCGCGTCTTGTCTAGACGCGATAAATCGAGCCCGGAAGTGCTCGCCGTCGACGCCGGTACTCCTGCTCGGCGAGAGGAGTACGCGGAGTTGACGGGGGAGCCTGCCTGCCACGTGTGGACCCGTGGTAAGTTTGAACTAAGATACTTCGACTACAGTTACGTTCAGCTGCGTATCTTAGTTCGAAGTTGGGGGTTAGTGTGGACCAGCCCTAAGAGTGTCAGGGAAACTGTGCTCTTGGAAGGGAGAAGGGTTGGTGGAAATGAATGGGAGCTGTTCTGAGGCCATGTCTGTGTAAAGCATGTCCCTCTTGCCCTGGTGCTGCCTGGAAATCTTGACTGTGTTCCTCATCCTAGCCCTGCCTGAGCCAGTCCCTTAGTACTTAGGATCAAGGGCAAGGGAGTGACTTGCCTTCAGGGTAGAATCTCAAGCTTTGCAAACAGTGGAGTGGTGTATGTGGGAATTCTGAACACTTGAGCGTTTCTGCCTTTCCTGTGTTCCTTAGGAAGGTCATTGATGTAAGCTTCCTGCCCCAGCCAGATCCCCCGGATATTCCTTCCTGCATCCTGGCTTGGCTGGCCACTTTGCTTCCCCATGTTTCTAAGAGACAGCGGGGGCTCTGGCATTTGGAAACAAGTAGGCTGGGTGGATTTTGCCCTGTCTAAGGTATTCTGGCTGTGTGGGTGGTGGTATCTGGATGGCTTTTTCTCCACTTTGGTGCCCTGGCTGGGGGAGCTTCATGCCAACAGGTTTCATCCTTGTGATGTGGGTCTTTTGCTGTCTTGGCCCCCAAGGTGTAGTGTGAGGCGTGTGAATGGGGGGAGGGGAGGACTAGTTCTGTTTGGCCTCAGAAATTGGACTTGGGTTTGCCTGGGACAGAGGGTGCTCCCTGCTCATTAACTCCTGCCAATGTGTTTATATCCAGTTGGGATCAACACCTTTGACTATCTGGGCAGCATTCTGAGTTACGTGGTGATTGCCATTCCCATCTTTAGTGGTGTCTATGGTGACCTGGATCCAGCACAGCTGAGCGCTCTGGTCAGCAAGGTGAGTTCAGCACCATCTCCCAGAGGAACGTTTTCCATGTGCTGCGGTTCTTCCCCTTGCACCCTGCAGGACATTAGGCCAGGGAATGTGACGAAGCACAGGCTGACCCAATCCTGAAGGTCTGGTGCTAAATCCAAAGAGAGCGATGTGCTGTGCAGGGCTGGGCTCCAGCGGAAGGGGTGGCTGGTATTGAGAGCAGAGCGAGCAGTGCGCTGCGAGAGGCGGTGCTGGAGGTTGGGGGGGTGACTGCCCCTCGGTAGGGATGCTTACTTCACATTCAGGATATTCTTTGCCAAAATAAGGGCTAGAAACATAGGCCCTGTGCCCGCAAACTCTTAGGTGTGTGATTGACTTGGTGCACTCACGTATGGAGAGCTAATCTCACACACAGGCATTTGCAGGATTAGACCCTCCTTTTTTTAAACGAAATGTTACATACTGATGAGACAGCACGAGGCATCGGAGCAGGGCTGGGCCCATGTAGCACTGCCAAGCCCACTGCTTCTCCTGACTGAAGAGAGGCTGCAGCAGCTGGCTGCTCATGGAACCAAACTGTCCACAAACCAGATTCTTGGCTCCAAAAGCCCCTGTGTGCATGGAACTGCTCTGTCTAGAAGGCTGATCTCTCTCCCGCTTTTGTTGCCTCACTAGGCCCCTAGGGAGGGGCCTCCAAATCTGACTGGTTCCCATCTGAACAAAAACAGTCTGAGACTGGTAATGCAGATCTAAAAGTAGCCAGCTTAGCATTCCAGGCTGTGTAGCAGAGACATGCATCCGAGAGTAGCAGACCACTTCCAGTACAGGGTGGGGGGGAAATGGTCAGCGTGACACCAGGGAGAGGACACTGATCCCAGTGCTGGCAGGAGTCGCAGTGCAGCTTAGCAGGACTCATGGACGTACTAACCGAACAGCTGCAGCCTGTTTATTCAGAATTCCGGTGGTTCTTCTGATTGTTCCTCTTTCGCTTAAAGCGGTTAGAGGCTTTAACCCTTGGAGTACTGAGAGGAGCTCCCTACTGGCTGGGATTCCTAAGGCATTAGTGTGAGGCACGCGTCCAGGGCTCTAGGGAGTGTTCAGGCCAGTGGGGATTCCTGTGGGGAATGAGTCCTGGTGCCCTCTCCTCCCCGAGTCCTACCACCAGGCCCCCCGGGTTTGCAGTGGGCTGATCATGTTCCCTACAGGGATGGCCTTATGGGAGGCAGTTTGCTCAATGGCTGTGGGGAGAGAGAAAGGGACACCGGGAGGGATCTCCCCTGGGTCAGTCTACAAGCTGGTGCAGGTGAGCCCTGTTAAGTCTCTTGTCCGGTGCCGCTTTCTCTGTCGTTTGTCCCCCTTTGGGTCATCACTCTCCTAGAGTCTGAGCGACTGCACATGTCCAACTGTGATGGCTGCCCCTAGCTGAGAATATGGTATCCCATTGCTGCTTGCTTGCTGGCTGTGAGGGCAGGCACAGCCACCTCAGCTCTGGGCGCTGCTGCCCCGTCGCCGTGCTAACTCTTCTCTCGGCATGTGATTTTCTGGCAGAATGCCTTTGTCTCCATTTACCTCATCAGTTGCTTCAGCCAGCTCATCGATCTCTCCGCCACCTTGTCTGACGTGGCTGGCTACACACACAGGTGAGAGTTGCCCTCCCTTATCCTGTCATCAGGAGAGGGAACCTTCTTGGTGCCCCAGTGCAAGGCTTCTGGGAATGTCCCAGTCTGCGGCTCTGGCAGAAGTGGGGAAGCTTGTACCCTAGGTAGGGCTCCTTAGAAAGGGATGATTGCTAATGTGGGGTTAGCTTGTACGAGGTGTCATTCTTAGTATGAAGATAGCATCCACAGACCCAAACCCAGATGGTGCTAGGCATGGTCCCAGAGAACTCGCACTCAAAGATCACTGCCATGGGCCCATTTGGAACCGAGGTTGGCAGGGAGCGCTTCTCTCCAGAGGCTGGGTGCTGATTGCCTATGACTGGAATCCCCTTGCCAGAAGAGGCCACTGAGGAGGCGAGATGCTGAGTGGAAGGATAGCTCTTCCTTTAAAATATGCCTTAGTCGCAGCCCACTAGTGTCCATGTACTTTCTAGTCCAGTGAGTAGTTTGCAATGGAAGGCACTGAACTGGCTGCATCTCCTTCCCAGCATCCCTCCTAAAGCTCCCCATGATGCCCCCTGCTTAGGAACTCTGGGTAATTAAAAAACAAAAGAGAACTCTTTTTAACCTCCTTCCATTCCCCCACGAGTGGACGTCCTGTCAGTGGTTCAGCCTGGCAGCTCTGTAGGGTAGGACTTGCTCTGTGTCCTGTACAGCCCTGAGCACGTTGCATTAAATACAATCTGTTAAGAAGCCCGGTGGGGAGAGGGCTGCGGAGTCACGTCTGTCCCTCTTGCTATCCCCTCTGTCTTACAGAATTGGGGAGCTGCAGGAGACACTGCTGTCTCTCTCCAGGAAACACCGTGATTGTGAATCGGAAGCCAAAACCAACTGGGACTTTGACAAGTGAGTATCTGCGGCCAGCCTGAGCTTGGGATGGTAACTTACTGTCTGCAGCTGGGTTTCCAGGCTGTGGGGAAAAACTCTCACGTTCATCAGGCATTTTGGATGTGCCTCTGGGATGATAAAATAGGGTTTCCTCCAAACACTGCAGCCTCGGGTCCTTCTCCCTTGAATTCCCCCAGGGGTGCTATAAGGAGGGGCAGAGGTCTGCATCCTGTGTGCCTGAGGAATAGGCACAGATTAAACAACCATTGGGCATGTCCCTAAAATCTCCCCGAGGCAGGGAAGTATGTTCATATCACTGGAAAATCAAGGAATCTGTAGCCTTGGAAATCAACCAGCTCAATAAGAGGCAGGTGCTGGTAGCCAGGTGTTTGTGAAAAAGCCCTTTGAGGCCAGCAAGTCGAGCCCCCTACTGCCAATGTATTCGTAGTCACGTGATCTGTTACTGGCTGCCTCCTCTCCCCTCCAACTGTCACGCTCACCTGTCGCATCGTGTTTCAAATTAGTTTATAAGCTGTTTGGGGCAGGGAGCATGTCTTCATGTGCGTGCATGTGCATGTAGCACCCAGTACAGTGGGGTCCTGATCCCAACTAGGATTTCAGGGCACGACCATAGTGAAAATGGTAAATAAGTCTCTAAAGAGAGAGAAGCTCTATCTAGTCTGCTCCGACCCCAGCAGCCAGTGGGATTATTCTTGATAATGTGTTCTCCAGGGCTTTGGCCAATTTCAGGCTCCCTCCGGTTCCTCAGTATGGGGCTCTCCTTCAGCATTTTCCTACTTGCTACTGTCCCAGATCATCACATCCTGTCGGACATGGCAGCCCCTGCATTTGGGGGGTGTTTCTACACTTTTGAATGTGTTCCTTCCATTGGTGGGATTAGTACCAGTACTTGGAGGGGTGGGGACCTGACGGCGTGTTCAGGGGCATGGGTCAACCTTTCCAAACCTAGACGTCTGAAGGCAGGCCTGAATCAAAGTGGCCTGCCTTTCGCGGATGAGGACTGCAAGCCCCAAAGTCTGAAAATCCTGGCCTTGACCTCTAAGTGTCAGATGCCTCTGGCCAGCAAAGTGACTTCTGTTCCTGCCATTTCTGCTGCCCCCGTGCTCCCGGATTCCTTCCTGCCGGGTTCCTGGGCCTGAGCAGGTTGCTGAGGAGATGGATGGATTTGTTGCTAGCTGAGCCCAGAGTGCAGTTCCCATTGTTGTGGGCAGTGAGGCTTGAAGCAGAATGAGCAGTTTGGTTCCTGCAGTCTGATGGTTTTTGACTTGCGGTCTGAGAAGATTGGATCTGGGAGCCCCACTGAGTATAACTTATGTAATAGCAGCCACAGCCCCCCCCCCCCCCCCCCACAGGATTTGGGCCCTTTTGTGCTGGGGGCTGGACAAACATCTACAAAAACAGCCTCTACCTCAGAGAGCTTACGCTCTAGATAGATGAGTGAGGGGAGAAGGGAGACAGTGGGATCTAGGTCTCGTATTCATAGGAGGGTGTGTATGTTTTAAAAAGTTATGACTGAATCGTCCACACTCTCCATCTCTTGTCCTGTCCATCATTAAGTCGCTGATTCCTTACACATTGTTTTCCAGCTTGAATCTGTTTAATTCTGGATTGAAGTGCGGCCCCGCTATGAAAGGGCCTCATAAGGTATGTCTACACTGCAAAGAAAACCCTGTGGCAGCGAGTCCCAGAGTCTGGGTCCTTGAGCTTGCACTACGGGGCTAACAGTAGCAGTGTAGACTTTCCCACTTGGGCTTGGAAACCCACCCCCTTTGCCAGGTTTCAGAGCCCGAGCTCCAGCCCAAGGAGTAATGTCTACACTGCTATTGCTAGCCCTGTAGCGCGAGCCCTGAATCAGCTGACCCAGGCTCTGAGACCTGCTGGCATGGTCTTTTTTTTTTTCCAGTGTAGACCATCCATGGGGGCTGTGTATTCCCAGTGCAGCCTTCCAGAGCTAGCAACTGCTATGGCAATGTTTCCACAAGGTGGAACGGGAGATCACAGTTCGTGGTTACCCTTTGCCAGAGCCCCTGCTGCCGGCCAGTGGCTTGTGTGGTCCGTGCTGTGGTTTTGTGCTCGGTCACTGATTAGCCCATTATTTCACAGCGTAGCTGGTATAAATGACACCTTAGTACCCCAGTAACTGGTGCTTTTTAACTCCGAAGGCTGGAATCTGTTGAGTTTTTCAGTAGGCACCAGTCGCCATGATATCTAGGCCCTAAATATGACATTAGGGGAGGATAAGTCATTTGAAAGGCATCTGCTCCTCACCACCTCAAGGCTCAGTCACTTACCCTTGGCTCTTTTCTTCTGTCTCTGCCTTGGTTTCTGGGCTCCAGTGGTCCTGGAGAGCAGACTGTTCTGGGGGATACAGCCTTCCTCCTGGAGCGAGTCTCTCTCTCGGTTCCATCCTCGGACAAGCTGCTCATCAAGGACCTGGACCTACGGATTTCCCAAGGGAACAATCTGCTGATCGTGGGGAACACTGGCACGGGGAAGACATCACTCCTGAGGGTCCTTGGTGGCCTCTGGGAGAGCACACGGGGTAAGGATGGTGACTCCTCCAAAACCTCATCCCACTAAACGGAGGGCAGGAGCTGGTGCTGCCCCAGGGAGGCTGGTGGGTGGAACTTGCGTCACTTGTGGGAAGTTGGGGCCTGTGGCACTTGTGAGTGTGAGTGCTGTCACTGGTGCGTTTGAGCTGTCCCCTCTCCCGAATGCTGTGGTGTGAACTTCTCATCAATGCACTCTGCTGAGCACCTGACCTCTGATCCGTGGAAGCGTGATCATTACCTAGTGCTTGCATCTCACTAATGCAGGCCTGTGCACTGGGAAAGGGCTAGAAGGTGAGCTTGTGAATTGGTGTGACTCTGTCTCTTGGATCTATGCAGGGAACATCCACATGCTGACCTGCTTTGGCCCCCATGGGGTGGTGTTCCTGCCACAGAGACCTTTCTTCACAGATGGAACCCTGCGAGAGCAGGTGAGTCAGTTTGGTGCAGGGCTCCCACAGGCCGGCTGCACAAAGCGTGACAGTCCCAGTCCTTAGTTGCACTCAGAGCAGATGAGACGGGACAAGCAACCCCAGTGCTAGGAAACTGTGGGCTGCATAAAGGCTCATAGGAGAGAGGACTGGTGATAGCTCATCTCGTGTCTGAGTTCTGGGCACAGCGTGTGGCTGTGATGAACTCCATGTCCAGCTTCCTCTGACATGGGTCTGTGTTTGGTTTGTTCAACCAGGTGATTTATCCTCTGAAGAAGATTTATCCAGTTTCAGGTGAGTGGAAATTAATTGAAGCAGCTACTAAATGATCGCTGGCTGCACCTGTCCTGTACACCCCACTGGCACATTTTTTTTCCAGCCCAGCCACCTCCCTGCCGGTCCGTACATTAGCAGCACTAACTCGTTCTGCTTTTGCTGCCCTTAGCATTTCCTTGAAAGCCTTATCTGTGTCTGTAGTTCAGTTCCATGCTCTCCATACACTTCCGGGAGGAGGATTCGCTCTTGTGAACAGCCCTTTGTGAAGCCACGTTGGCCGTTGCTTGTCCCTTGTGCTCGACATCCTTAAATTTAAATTTTATTTAAATTTAAATAGGATATCTCCATTAATTTATTTTATCTCCTAGAACTGGAAGGGACCTTGGAAGGTCATCAAGTCCAGCCCCCTGCCTTCACTAGCAGGACCAAGTACTGATTTTGCCTTAGATCCCTAAGTGGCCCCCTCCAGGATTGAACTCATAACCCTGGAATCATTGTTCATTGCTACTTATGTATGGAATCTTCTAGGATTCCCTGCTGATTTCCATACATGTGTGTGGAGTGGGGGAAGTACTCAAATCACCCTTACTACACTTCTCAATTCCCCCAGATTCTGGATTAGTCAAACACTGAGTCTGCACCTTCTGATCAGTAAGAAGTAGGTCCATGAAGGGTATCTTAGGAGTGGGATGTCCCCATGAGAATAGGATCAGTTGATTCAAGTACTCGGGGTACTGTGGATTTTCTCTTTCTCAGTGCTGTAGTAGTTGCCCACAACACTCCTTTGTTCTTTGTAATGTTACCCAACATATTTCATCACCAGCCCCCTTCAGAACCAAATTGTCTTATTGTCATGGTAAATAATAGATATTTCGTTAGATTTCTGAAAGCACCTTTCCCAGCAGATCTAGGGTGTGTGTGTGTTTGTGTTTAAAATTTTATATATATATATATATATATATATATATATATATATATATATATATATATACACACACACACACAAAAACAAAGCTTAAAAAAAAGTGCTCCGCAAAGTGCCCATCCAAAGTTTACCCAGACCACAGGGCTACTTGACAGCCCATGACTGGACATTCCCGCTCCTGGATTTGTTGTGTTATCCTCCTGTTGGATGGCGGGTATTTATTGCTATACCACTGTGGGTTGGACAGTCATTTCTTGTAACTTTTATTGTGTTTTATGACTGCTCCACAGAGTATAGATCCTGCCTAGGGAGCCTATTCTAAATAAACTTAACCCCTCACAAAGAACCTGAGAAAATAGCTGGACTTTGCATTATGTCCTGAAGGCAAATGAATCCTGGTTCTGTCAGACCCATAGGAAGTGTGTTCCAGAGTCAGCCCTGCTGTGGGTGGTATCTCTTCCCCCCCCTTCCCCTCCCCAAAGCACACCCCTGTGACCGATGTCGCCAGGAGTCAAGCCTTGTAGGACTCTATCAAGTCTGACTGGAAGCCAGTGCAGACTGCAGAGCTCCAGTGTAATGTTGTCTGAGTGAAGTAATGCCCAATAAGCTGGCAACTCCATTCTGCTTCCAGATAGGCTGGAGGCATAGCCACATGTAGAGTGCATTGTAGTTGCCTAATGTCAAGGTGGCAAAAGCTAACTTCACTTCAGAGAGGCACTTGGTAGGTACATGGCTCTTCTGCTCAGCTTCCACATCAGCTCACGTGTCCATTTTAGATTCCAACTGACTGGCTTGTTTTAGCTCTGATATAGTCCCTTCATTTGTTGGAACTTCTTGTTCCCCTCCCAGAACTCCCCATTTGCTGGTGCCTGTGTTCTGACCCCTGGGATTTCCCGGCTTGCAATATGAGGGTTAGAGCTTTGAGGCAGTCTTGCTTAAGGCACGTTTCTGTGGCAGTTGGGCACCGTCAGAACTACTGAACCCTTGGTCTCTGTGTTCGGGCTGTTTCTCCTCCCTTGTTCTCCACTGACCTAGGCTCTAGATACAGTTCTGAAACCTCTGCCTAGAGTGGCAAGTCTGTTCTGTTCATGGTGCTGCTCCTGGATGTTGGTGTTTAACCTCCCCTGCATGTGGTGCGCCTGTAGGAGCTGCTTGAGGATTAGCCTTGGGCCGAAGGTTGGAGTGTGAAACCTGCAGCTCTTCAGTGGTTCAGACAGTCAAAAGTTAGACTTTAAATGACTTTATTAAAAAATAAACAAGCCACCAGAAACACTCATGGGAAGCAGTGGGAGATTTGGGCCCCTGTTGGCCAATCTTTGGTGATCCCACGAAGGTGTTGCCCTAGCGGTGCTGTTGTCCTGGACATGTTGATGATGCTCTTTGTGTTCTAGGGTCTGCAGATGATGAGAGGATCCTGCAATTCCTGGAGCTAGCTGGGCTGGTGAGTTGCTAAGGGAGCTGACAACAGCATAACTGGCCTGTGCTATCACTGGAGGCACTGTGCTGTCCTACCTCTCCTGGCAGGGCAGCACATTGCTGAGTGTCATGTGCAGGGTGTTCTCTATAACCTGGACAGAACCCTCCCACTAGGCTCAACAGAGGCGGAGTATTGCCTTGGAAGGTGCAACACCGGTGAGGAGGTGGGAACGTCCCAAGGGCAGGAGTGACACCGGGTTGGGAGAAGGATTGTCATGGGAAGGTGAAATCAGGAGGCACGTTTGTGGGGGAGGTGACTTTGGGAGAAGGATGGAAAGGGATTATTGAGGACAGCACTGGGGACAAAGGGAGTGGTTCTATTCAGGCTGTATCTGCCATGGGAGGCTGTTGGTCAGAGCTGCGGACGTGCTCAGATTTTCATTAGTCTCTTTCCTGTGTCATTTGCAGTCTGATTTGTTGGCGCGCACAGGGGGTCTGGACCAGCAGGTGGATTGGAACTGGTAAGGCTGGTGCAGTGTCTGAGGCTGGGTTTGTGTAGATCTCCTGGTTAGTGGAAGTGAGTGTGGAGCAGTCACACAGAGCTGACCTGACTTCTGAGGGGAATATCCTCTGCATCCAGCCGCATGGGGTAAGGGAATGGTATTTGGGAACAGATGTCATTTTAGCATTGAGAGTCGGTTCCTGCCCCTAGCATCTGAGTCTGATAGTCCCACGTAGGCACATCTGCTCCCAAGGCAATCTGAGATCCCTGGGGCTGCAGAGCCACCCCTAAGCTCTGAATCTGACAGCTCTGGGTGCTGGGCTTAGAAAGGAGTTGGCTCCCTGTGAACGTGGCGGGGGTGGAGGGGTGGGCTGAGTGCCTCGGCAGGAGACTGCTCTGTGATGCAGACAGTGAAGATGGCTCACATGGTTCTCTAGTGTTACTGATTGCCAGAGGGTTCGGTTCATCGGCAAGTTGGTGCTAATTACTCCACGTTCTGATTCTTGTCTCTGCTGCAGGTATGACATCCTGTCCCCAGGGGAGATGCAGAGACTCTCATTTGCAAGGCTCTTCTACCTCCAACCCAGATATGCAGGTGAGTGACGGCAGGCTGGAGAAGAGCGGGTATTTGTGCAGCTGGAGGGGTAAACCAGCAGAGAGACTGTTTAGAAAACCCCCTTTCCCTTGCCAGGAACCGTCTGGGTCTCTTTGCCATCAGTCATGACTTGCTGTGTGTACCCGCCAGCTGCCAGATGAAGTGTGCATCTGTCCCAGTGAACATATTTATACAGTCCCATAGTTCAGGGTGCCTGCTGGACCAAAGAAGTGGCAAATATCTGCCCTAGGGAGCTTTTGACTGTTAGACTAAACTGTGCAAAAGAGGATGAACAAAGGTGAGGGAGAACCAGGGCTCCCACTGAAACAGAGCACAAGAGATGCTCTCCTGTGTTGTCGTCTCAAATTCTTTCCAAAACCTTAATATATTAAAATCTGTGATCAGTGCCATGGGTGGAGGGGGACTGCAAAGGACAGGAAGGCTGATGGGAAGACATGTGTGAGGAAGAGGCGTTTGAAGGCGACTGAGACTATATGGTGCACAGGGCCATTGAGCATGTTCGTGGCTCAAGGGCAGAACAGGAAAAGACACCAGGCTGTTTGTGGGCAAAGTGACAAAGGGAGAGAGTGAATTGCCATGGGACGGTGTCTCATGAAGGATGGATTGAAAACACTATTTCCCTGGAGCTCCTACACAGGTTGTAGTGAGCTTCCCCATATTATAGGGGCGGATTGTATCATCTGTTATTAAGATTGCCTGATACTCACCATTACAAGACCCTGTTTTCAGTTGTTTATAATTTTTGCCAAACATTAACTATTTAGGCTGAAATCGTCTATGCTGGGTGTCTGCTCAGTGTCAGAGGCCTGGCTGGGCTTCCCCTTCTGGATGCTCACAAGGCTGCTGTGTCTGGACCCATGTGCTGGATCTGTGTACTTATAAGCTCTCCTGAGTCTCAGTAGGCTCCAGCCACAGTCTCTGGCATGCTTTCCAGGCACTTCTAGGGAATGGGATTTCACGGTCCAGCTGCCCTGGGCCTCCAGGGCCATACTTTGGAGCAAGGCCTTGAAGTTTGGCAGGGAGATGGCTTTTGTGTCAGGGATGTGCCTTTTGCCATCCTCCAGGAAAATCTGCCCAAATTTAGTCAAGTTATAAGCCTTCCAAAAAATTGCAACTTGCACCTGCTCATTAAAGACTTGCTAGAGCTTCAGAGCTAGCTTGGCAGAAGAGTTGATCTGTATTGGATATGCTGTAGCCTAGGGCTGAGTCGGACTTTCCCTACAATTGCTGCTGTGTGAGAATTGGGCGGTAGAACTGAGAGCAGAGAGCCTGTCTCTCCTGTGCTCTCAGTGGGATGAGGAGCCCGGGGTGGGTAAGAGACAGGAATGGGACAGGTTGGAGGGGACAAGGCAGAAGGGATCAAATCTTAGTGGGGGAATGGCAGAAGAGGCTGTGCCCTCTAGAGCGTGTTCCTTCCAGAACCTGCAGTGGAACCCATTGCTCTGGTGTCAGCAAAGATCTGTGAAATCCACTGGTAAAGCAAAAAGAAGAACAGGAGTACTTGTGGCACCTTAGAGACTAACAAATTTATTAGAGCATAAGCTTTCGTGGACTACAGCCCACTGGGCTGTAGTCCACGAAAGCTTATGCTCTAATAAATTTGTTAGTCTCTAAGGTGCCACAAGTACTCCTGTTCTT